>NC_064857.1:75094956-75214956 GCF_024139225.1 Suncus etruscus
AAAGTTTCAGTTCTGGGCCATGGATGGGGGTGATCCAGTTTTCCCCTCCTGTTTTAATGGCCCATGTGCCCCTGGAAGGTTCTACGTGGCCCAGGGTTTTGGGCTCAGTACATCTGAAAAGAGCCAAAATCAAACTGAAAAGCAGAAGTCTCACCATAATTGTTGTTTTCTTGGGTTCAGGGTTTACATCCAAGTCCCTGTTTGGGTGCCAGATGTTGCAAAAACAGCCCTTATGATGGCCTTGGATGGTGGATGGAGGCCTTTGCTTTGAGGCCCCGGCCACATGGCTCCATCCCCCATTAACTGGCGGGTTTGGGTCCAGGAAAGTGATGGGTATTGAACTCACTCACAGGCAGGCTTCCAGAGAGATAACATCTTTATTGCCCTGGCCAACAGATGTGGCTGCTAACCATTTACACATGCCATCTTTAGCTAGCCCTGCATCTTACTTCTTTCATCCATGTTACCTCCAACCTCCATCCTGGCCAAAGACCAAAAAGGGCCAAAAGACCTTAATCCTCTCTGGTCAAAGCCTTATCTAACCTTTCCAAGACTCCTCCCAGGAATGGGCGGGGTCTTGCAGGTAAGATCAAGTTACCTGGGAAGAATTGGGGGGATGAGGCCACAGGGGACCAGCTGAATCAATCCTGATTATGAATACAGTGGCAGACATTAAAGTCAAATCATCTCTCATCTCTTATGGTGAATTAAAATAGGACATATGAAAGTTCTAAATGTGATGCATAGTACATAATGATATAGCCTATATTTAAAAAAACTGTCTTGTACCTGTTTCAAATAGGCATTAGGAGATATCAAAAGCTTTGATAATAAGTAGGTAGAATATAGGAAGTAAAAAGAAAACTTTCAGTAAAAATAAAAAACTTCATTTCCTGTCCCTGCCCCCAAGGAAAAAGATCACAGAGTCCCAGAGGAAAGAACAACAACTGACATGAATATAATGGGACAGAGTGATGGTGATAACTAAGGCGTCTGACTTGCCCATGCTAGCCTAGGACTGACCACGGTTCAATCCCTCGGCATCCTTTATGGTCCCCCAAGCCAGCGATTTCTGAGCGCATAGCCAGGAGTAACCTCTGAGTATCACCAGTATGGTCAAAAAAAAAAAAAAGAAAAGAAATATGAATACAAGGTATTAGCATCCTTCTAAACCATGGCATCTGGTTTGTTTTCTGAATTATGTCAATTAAGCAGTATGGTTGCTGATGATGAAATATGAACACTTTTTTATGAACACTTTTGCTAACTTGAATACACACACATATACATATATACTTACCGTATGTTCTTTGCACTGCTACTTACAACAGTCGAGATCTGGAGACAATATAAGTGCCCAACAACATCAGAGTGGATTACAAAAGATGTGATAGATGTACACTATGAAACACTACTCAGCTAATAGGAAAGATATATTTTTGACTTTTACTATAACCTGGATCGAGCTGAAAGCAAAATGCCTAGCAAAATAAATCAAAATAAGAAAGATTGAATTGGTTGAACAAGTAGGTGGTATAAAAAAGAAAGCAAGAGGATAAACAATGAAAATAACTATAGGTCTGGAGAGGCTGTGAATCTACTCAACCTTGGTTCAATCTCCAGCACCAGTTCTGGTCCCTCCAGAGCACTGAGCATCATGGAATGTAACTCAGTCCCCCATAACACCCCTCACACCCACACACATGAAAGAAAACAAACCCTCAGACTTTGACCACTAATCTGAGGTGAGAGGTAATTGTTGGTACTTTGGCAATAAATGTGGTACACGACTGTAAACATTGTACCACCCAAATATACAAAAACATGCACTCTTGTAGTAAACCAATGTTACCTAAATAAATTTATTTTTAAAAAATGATCATTTGTTTCAGTAAAATATAAAACACAATTTCTTAAATTTTTAGGTTTCTTTTTGTTGTTTGGGGCCACATTCAGCTGTGCTTCAGGACTTACTCCTGGCATTGTGATCAGGGATTATTACTGGCAGTGCTCAGAGAACCATATATGTTGCTGGGAACCAAACCAGGGTGGACTGCCTGTAAGGCAAGTAGTTTACCTGTACTGTTTCTTAGACCCCAATTATTAGTCTTATTTGCTATTATCTGTATGTTTACATTTTGTACGTGCATATATACAAATGTATTCATTTTTATTTATTTCAAGATTAAATTTTGTTTTGTCTTTTTTGTGTATTTGCATTTTTTAGTTTGTTCTTTTGTTTGTTTGGGGGTTTGTTTGTTTTTTGGTTTGTTTTGCTCAGGGCTTACTGCTAACTCTGTATTCAGGAATTACTATTGGTGGTGCTTGGAGAACCATGTGTGATGTAGGGGAACCAATCTAGGTTGACTGCATACAAGGCTGTCCTAGGGCTCCTTCCCTCCAAAGACTAAGTCCTTAATTTTATCAATAAATAACTAGCAATATATGTTTAGTAAAAATAACTCCTAAAAAAGCACTACTACTTAATTTGAAATCAAAGAAATAAAAAAATCAAAAGCATTTATTTCCATAAAAATTTCCCGAGTTCTCTTCTAAGGAGCACAACATGTGATCAATATTAATAATATGTAACGAGGGGCTCATAGTCTACTTTGGGAAATACCACTTCTACGAGAGCCTATTAAAATTCCCAATGAATGCTAGCATGTTACAGTCTCTGCAGTAATACTTTTTCAGTCTCATTTATTCTGTCTCATTCAGATTCATTTGGTAATAAAATGTCTTTACTCATAAAACTCCTATTCAGACTGTCTTAGAAGTTTTATTCCCAGAACATCTGTAAATTTTCATGTAGTTTAATTCACTCATCTAGAGATGAGGAATTAAAACCGTGTATAAAAAAAGTGAATGTGGCAACTTTTATCCTCAATTCTGTTTGCCAACCATTGATCTAAAGTCTTTTTAACTACATGCTTTCTTTTCTCTACATTAAGCCTCACAAATGGCAATTAAAACACAGTAAGATATAAACCACCTTAGTCAAGTAAAGGAAATATTGGACGAGGACAAAGAGGAGCATTCCCAATATATTCACTAGAGACATGGGTACTCAAAAAAATTACCAAGATAAAATGTTAATAAGAAGATGGAATGAAAATCTTTATGGAGACTAATTTTTCTCCTATAAAAATTTTAGAGAACTATAACTGAAGTACACAGGTAGAATCTGACAAGGCATGGAAAGGCTAACTGAAAGTCAGAAGCCAATCAGAATTCTCAGAGCTGTTCATTTTGTTCATATTAGTTGTGCTATGTTTCGTGAAAGTATACTGAGAACTGATTTATTATAAATAATCTTAAAAATATTGAATTAGTTTCTAGAGATACAAAGATATTAGCAGTAAAATGTATTATGAAGCTCTGATTTATGATATTAAGAAATTTTAACTTTAGGAGAAAAGCTCAGTTTTCTGTCTTTTGTAGCCATTTATTCTGTAAGTGTTTTGTGAGACCCTAGACATTTCATTTGACTCCAAACATTTGGCTTGATAGTTGCGTTACCTAAGTTTTTATTGCAATAGTGCACTATAAATGAATTACTGAAATCATTATATTAAATACAAACTGTAATGACTCTACTTCTGTGTCAATGAAGGCTTGACCTTTCTTTTCTTCATTTTGGGGTCACATCTTGTGGTGTTCAGAGATTACTCCTGGCTCTGTACACAGGGAATTCTCTTAATGGTGTTAAGGGGATCATGTATTATGCTAGGGATTGAACCAGGGTCAGCTGCATGTAGGGCAAACAACATATCTGCTGTACCATCTCTCAGGCTCAATTTGACTTTTATTGCCCTTTGAAGTTTGCTTTGGCTATGTGATTGGTTTTGGCTGATGAAATATGAGCAGAAGTGTTATGAGTCACTTTCAAAGAGGTAACACTTGCTCTCCCTGAGTGATCTCTGAAACCTTCACTGCCTGAAATATCAAACTAACACAAGAAGAACTGCCCTGAAGTTCACCTCACTAAGACTCTGTGAAAGAAAAAATGGCTTAGATATATGAACTGTTTGTTACTACAGCATTATTGAGCTTATCCAAGGGAGTCATAATAGCTTAAGTGGGAAATAATAAAAGATAAATACTATTTAAAATGGCATCTAATATGTAAGCCATTTTGTTTGTCCTTACAGAGCACATTTCCATTATTATAATGCAACTCCTCTAGCTTTGGGTTGTTTATTATTAATGTTTAGCATATGATTAATACAAAAAGTAAGTCCTACCTTGAGAGATAAGATAATGAAGACAAAAAAGAAATGTAAAAGAACAGATACATGTATTCTTGTATATAGAGGAGGATGAAATCCTTGATATGATGAAATAGTAAGGAAAAACTTAGGGTCTCATTTATTTCTGGAATATTTTCCCACTATATCAGATATGGGTGATTTGCATAGAATGGCCCACCACACCAGCATGGAGGTATCCCATTATTCAAAATCTTCTGTGAATAAAAGTGCAAATGAAGGGCTTGGGAACTTTATCCATTCCCCAGTCATAATTCAAGAACAAAGTTGTTACAAAATGATAGACAAGATAGTAAAGGTAGTACTTAATTTCCCAAAGGTAGTACTTAATCTCCCAAGAAATTAGTAGGCTCTCAAAACTGCTGGGGACTCAGTGGGTGAGTCAAGTTACTGTTGATACTTTTGTCAAGCTCCAAGTTCTTGAGAAGGTTATGTTCTGAGGGTAGCAATTAAGTGAGAGCAAAGAAAAAATCTCACCTTTGCCCTCTTGAAAAGTTTATACCATTCTTTTTTGTTATACCATTCTTAATTCATCCTTAACTTCAGAACCAGTAAAAGAATTCAAATTTTTTACTTTAAACCTATATTGTACATGATGGGTTATTTTTTAGAATAAAAAAAGTTAAATTTGAACATTATTCAAGTTAATTTAACTAATTTTAAAAACTTTTTCATCGTTATACAATGAACTTAATATCTTTTGTTGGATACACTTTTCTCAAACCAACTTATCTTTGTTAAGAAATTTAGAATATAGGGGCTAGAGTGATAACATAGTGGTAGGGCATTTGCCTTGGATGCAGCCATCTCAGGACAGAAATGGGTTCAATCCCCGGCATCCCATATGGTTTCCTGAGCCTGCCAGGAGCAATTTCTGAGCACAGAGCCAGGAGTAACCCCTAAGAGCTTCTGAGTGTGGCTCCAAAACAAACAAATAAAAATAAACAGAGAAATTTATACTATCTATGTCTGATACTCAGCAGGTAACTACTGGTACAATTCTCATTTTTGAATGTTATTTATTAGTTGTTAATCACTTTAGTATACTGTCAATGATTCATGTTTCTTATCCACTTAACCATCCCTGTTTGACAGTAAAGAAATCATCCCCAAGGTCAACCTTAGTAGACAACTTTTCACCCATATTTGAAATTCCATAAAGTCATCAGATGAGTATTTATATTTCATATACACTAATTTATTGAAGAATATGAAGTTCTCAATCTCATTTTGTTATTGAATTTTAACAAGTATTCTGTTATTTATATTGTTATTCTATTTGTGTTGATATCTATTCTACTCATATTTTCAACAAATATTTATCCTTAAATAAGATTATCTCCTACTTTTAAGAGTATAATGTAAACTTAATTACATTCACTTTTTTCACTCACAAGTAAATATATACAGTCCTCCAGGCATTACTATAAATCAAAGAATCATTCTACAGCTCCAAAAATCCCCTCACAAATCCTGTCTCCAATCTCCTAGTAATGACTGGCCTGTTTGCTGTACCTATAGTGTAGATTCACCAAATAAATGGGAACACACAGTGAAACATTTCAGCATTTTTTCAATTTGTCTAATGTATAAATGTGGAAAATTTGTAATCACTCTTTGAAATTTCTCAAAATCTGTTTGCTTAAATCCTTCACATATTTGAACTTGTTTTGCTTTTATAATCCAATATTTCTTAACTAATAACTTCCAATGTGAATGTATGGTACCAGTCAAATTAATTTCCTGAAAATTTGTTAAGGAAAGTTTTTTTTCCATCTTGATATCTTCAAGCTATATTCTCATTCTCCTAGAAACCAAACTCACCACCTTACCCAGGTGAAATCCTTTACATTGTCTAACAATTCCAGATCAAGTCTCACTTCTCAAATAATTTTCTCTGAAAAACACAACTAAGAAGAATAATTTCTTCTTTATAAGATTAAGTCCTTTAGAACATTATAGGAAAAACCAGAGATAACCTGAGTATTCCTAATAGAGAGGATGTAGAAAAAGATTAAGGGATTTATATACCTTGAGAAACATTATTAACCGATATTAAGATAGAAATATTATGTAACTATCCAAAATTGATTGAAAATAACAACACTAGTTTTCATTTAAAACATTAAATAAAACATTAAATGCACAGTATTTTAATTGATATGGTTTTGGGGAACTGGAAAATAATGGTTTGCCAATGTTCATTGATTTATTGACTATATGAACACTCATGGAGATTTCCTGTTTTCTCCATATATAAAAAAGAGTAAAATGTCAAGCTCCTAATGGAATAGCAGCTGATTACAAAAGTTGCAAAATGAATAACAATTTTATACTATTTTCTAGTATACAAATTGCAAAATGATATTTTGTGATACATTAGAATCAACAGCCAAAATTAGTACAGTATTGGTTGTACTTGTTATATCAATTTTGCAAGAAAGAAATATTTAGAGCATTCAGATAGGAAAGTAAGTCAAATTCTTACTATTTACAGTTGACATCATAATTTTCTTATAAAACCTTAGAGACTCTTCTTTAAAAAAAAAACAAAAAACTGGACCTGAGAGATAGCATGGAGGTAAGGCGTTTGCTTTTCATGCAGGAGGTCATCGGTTCAAATCCCGGCATCTCATATGGTCCCCCGTGCCTGCCAGGAGCAATTTCTGAGCCTGGGGCCAGGAATAACCCCTGAGCACTGCCGGGTGTGACCCAAAAACCACACACACACACACACACACACACACACACACACACACACACACAAACTAGAAACAATAGACTTATATAATAAAGTAGCAAACTACAAAACCAACATGGAGAAATTCATGACTGTTTCATATACAAAAATGAATTAGAAAGATGATTTAAAAAATTACATTCTCAATTGCATCTCAGAAAATCAAGTGCTGGGAAACAGTTTAACCAAAGAGGTGACAAACATAAAAATAAAAATATAAAGCATTATGAAAAGTAATAAAAAGAGGGCATGAGGTTTAGAAGCACATCTCTTGTCATGAATTGGAATGATCGATTTTGGCAAAATAAAAATTTTGCTCAAATCATTAGTCAATGAAGTCTCTATAAAAATGCCCAAGACATTTAAAAATTATAGATTAAATACTATTGAAATTTATATACAGTAACAAAAGCTAAAGAATAACTTAAACAATCCTCTAAATAAGGAAGATAGGAAGCTTCTTTTTTCCAACTTTAAATTATATTATAAGTTTTTTTTTGGCCAGCACGGGCGGGCAGCTGGCAGGCCTCCGCATGTGCCAGCGGCCTCTTGGCCCGGCTTAGGGTAGGGGGGCTCGGACATGGGTCACCCGACCCCCCTCTCCCCCTTTCCTCCGGATCTCCAGGTGGGTTTCTGGAAGGAGCTGATGGGGCACCCTGGGTTTTCCCCACTCCCTGGCCGGGTCCGGACCCTGGCCTAGGGTGGGGCTTAAATCCCTGTCCTTCGGGCTTGGGAGGGTCTCTCTCTCCCTTCCTGGAGCAGGATTTTTGGCCAGCACGGGCGGGCAGCTGGCAGGCCTCCGCATGTGCCAGCGGCCTCTGGGCCCGGCTTAGGGTAGGGGGGCTCGGACATGGGTCACCCGACCCCCCTCTCCCCCTTTCCTCCGGATCTCCAGGTGGGTTTCTGGAAGGAGCTGATGGGGCACCCTGGGTTTTCCCCACTCCCAGGCTGGCTACAGAGGTTGGCTAAGGGGGTGGAGATTGATCTGGGGGGTGGCAGATAGCTGCTCAGCTATACTCAGGCTGTCACTGGCAATTTCATACCAGTCTACATTTTGCAAACCGCGCGGGGGCGATGCTCCTCCCAACCATTAGTATCCCAGATTTACTCTTCTTAACTTCAGTAACGCACAGTTATATTCTCTGACCAAAGACATACAGTAGATCTAACAAATCCCAGAACTACTTAGAAGGACAGAAATTGAACACATTGAACACATATATCTTTTGAATATTTTATGGGTATTTTCTTTAACTGATGTAACTCGCTATATATTCTTCTACTATGATGTTTCTATCCACTTTTCATCTTGTCTTTTCTTTGTAATTTGTTCAGTAAGGATTGTTGGTGGAACTGTCCCTCAGTTTGATGCCTATGATTGAACTCTGTCATGGAAATTGCTGGTCTTGTTCCCATTGCCTCCAGATGCACCAATAACGCTTCATGGCATTGATCCTTGTTTGCATAGACACATTAAAATGGGAAAACACCATACATACAGATAAGTTCTTATCTAATAAATCTCAGTACAATGTACCTTACACCCTGAACATTGATATAATGACCTGGCATAGGCCTCAGAAGAATGGGCATCCTCCATTCACGCCGGAACCAGGCAAGCTATCTACAAAACATCCAAGGTCTTTTATAGCAACAGCTGGAAGCAGTCCTCTACCAGGAAAGACTCTACCAAGGGTCTGACATCGACCTCCTAAAAAGAGACTTCCATTTACACTGAGAAGACTTGACAACAACAATGACCTGCTCTACAGGACATGGTTCTCTCTATTGCCCCATAAGTGTGAGGTGAAATGAGAGGATGCTCAGCACCATCCTGACTACAATATGGGATATGCAGACTCCAGGATCTTTAATATAGAAGCATGATACCAAAAACAACAGAGACTAAGTGAGGAATGGAGGTGTATTGCCACTACAGAGGATGACTTGAATTGGACAAACTAGTGTGCCTGGAGCCTAGAGTCAGTCCTGTGCCAGAAAACTTCAGGGGTAGGGTCTCCTTGTATTTAGACCATAATTTGCCTTTTCATATCCCTTATGTTTTGGTGGGCCTATGCAAACAAATGCCACTTTAATACCGTTTTTTACTATGTTCCCTTGACTCCAATCCTTAAGAAAAACAACCCACTAAAACTTTTGAGGCTAACTTAAACTAGTAAGCATGTGCATGGAACTAGAGAAATGTACTTTTCCCTCAATGTTTAAGGAGTTACATAAGTCTAATGTCTTTAGATTATATTGTGTGCTGCTAAGAAATAGTATGTACTACAACTGGGGATTTGAGGGACAAAGTAATTGTATTGTACATGGGTTCAGTTTTGTTTTTCTTAATGTTCTTTGGCTGAAAGTTCAAGGCTGGGATATCATCGATGGGACTACCGAGAATTCTGTTTATGGGTGATTGGGCTTCCACTGTAACTTTACCCTGTCCTCTTTCTTTGCATCTTTGTTGTCATAATTAAAATAATAAAAAAAATCAAAAAGAATTATATTATAAAGTTGTAGTAATCAAAATAGTAAGTTACTAGGATATGTAAAAAACTCATATTAGTGGAACAAAATTAAGAGTCCAGAGATAGAGGCTGGAGAAATAGCATAGTAGATAGGACATTTGCCTTGAGTTGAATCCCTCACATCCCATGTGGTCCCCTGAATACCTCCAGGAATGACCCCTGAATGCAAAGCCAAGAATAAACTTTAAGCACCACCAGGTGTGGTTCTTCACCGCCAAGCCCGCAAAAAAAAAAAAAAAAGAGTCCAGATATATATTCTTCAGGTATATATAAGGTTAATCTTTGATAAAGAAGTAAAGTAAGTAACAAATTGTGCTGGGAAAACATATTGGGAGAAGAAGGAGGAGGAGGAGGAAGAAAAGAAGAAGAAGAAGAAGAAGAAGAAGAAGAAGAAGAAGAAGAAGAAGAAGAAGAAGAAGAAGAAGAAGAAGAAGAAGAAGAAGAAGAAGAAGAGAAGAAGAAGAAAAAGAAGTAGAAAAGAAGAGAAGGAAGAAAGAAGGAAGAAGAAGAAAAAGGAAGAAGAAAAAGAGAAAAAGAAAGAAAGAAAGAAAGAAAGAAAGAAAGAAAGAAAGAAAGAAAGAAAGAAAGAAAGAAAGAAAGAGAAGAAAAGAAGAAGAAAGAAAAGAAAAAAAGAAAGAAAGAAGAAGAAAGAAGAAAGAAGGAAAGAAAGAAAGAAGAAAGAAAGAAAGAAAGAAAGAAAGAAGAAAGAAAGAAAGAAAGAAAGAAAGAAAGAAAGAAAGAAAGAAAGAAAGAAAGAAAGAAAGAAAGAAAGAAAAGAATTCAGATTTCTTTTTAACACCATGTACAAAAGTAATTAAAAGACAAAGTAACATCAGACTTAAATCCATTGATTATATTGAGGAAAACATAGTTGATCACACTGAATCTAGAGGTAAACTTTAATGATTCACTAGCCAAGCAAATGAAAGCAAAGAGAAACAAATAGAACTAGTCAAACTAAGATGTTTCTACATTGCAAAAGAAATTATGACAATAAAAAGAAAACAGCACAAACTGGGAGAGAATATTTTCCCAGCACTACTTTGACTAATATTAAAATATATACAGGGCTAATATTCAAATATATACAGCACTGGCAATGTTTATAAGAAAAAAAAAACTCATCAAAACCAAAAAATTACAACCATAGTTCCTTGACAGTAATTCCTAGAACAATTAAGCCAAAAAATAAGCTCTAAAAAAAAAAAAGAAAAAGAAATAACTAAGAGTATTAAAAAGGCAGACGTTTTCACTCTTCATATGGACACTCAATCTTTGTATTCACTTGGAATCAAATAGTAATTCAAAGAGTTAAAATGTGTGAGTGCTCTACTAGTCAGTCAAAAACATGTTGTTTCCTCAAATATGATGTTTGTTTTACACTAAACTTATCTTCCCAAGAAGCGGGCATTCAGAGGTAAACAGATGATTCAGATACTGGTCAGGTTTCTGAAACTTCCATCTGTGTACATAGCCTATCTTAGCTGCTATCAACATATTTCAAAAACTGACTTTCCATAGTACACAGGAAAAATAGGAAGAAGAAAACAATGTCTTTCATATCTCAGAAGCAATCTCACTGCCTACTAGCAAATCAGATAGGCTGTACATAGGCTTCACTTGTATCATGATTAAAGCTTAATCAGATGCTTCACTATAGAGCCACCTAAAAATAAAAGAGTATGATTTAATCTATGACAACTTTGTTTCAACTTATATGTAATAAGTACATGATTTTGGAAAGGTTGCATTAGGTTATAAATTTCATGCCTTTGAAATCCTCAATTATATATTTCTAATGTGGCTAAAATAATTAAGTGACTTTCTGTAGGTATATTTATTAGTCAACATGAAATTCAACCTCTTGAAGCGTAATCTAAATTTAGGGAGTTAACTTTCTAATAACTTCCAAATAAAGGTAGATGCTTAGGGAGTTGATCTCAAGGTTTTATCATAGTATATCAGTTTTCCTAAGAACATTATTACTACTAGTTCCTTTATTTTCAGGGTATAATAGCAAGTTATATCTAAACTTTAATAAACTATGATGTGATTTTCAAGTAAATGTTTCTGAAGGACAATCTTTTAAGAGTGAAATGTTCAACAACATTGAGATAAAGATAGAAATACTACTGGATCTCCAAGTATACAGGACAAATAATCCTCCTTTATATTTATGAAAGCATCATTGCACTTGTTAGTATAATTAAAGCAACACCAGAAGTTTATTATAGAAATATATCAATTTCTACAAGTACATAAAGGCAAGTATAAAATTTTTAATAGTATTCAGTATTTAATATTTATATTGAAAAATATAATCATGTAAGAGAAAATGAGTCCGCCCTAAAAGGGAGCCATGAATATATATATATATTTCTTCGGGATTTTCTAATATACCTTTTCCAGGAAAGAATATCTTGGTAATAAGCCACGGGCTTTCTGAGGTCTCCTTTTCTACCTCTCCAACACTTGTCAAGAGCCCCTGTCCTTGCCTGCAGCATCCCTTAGACTGTGTAATGGGAAAGAGGCCTATAATGTGGCTTTGGGACATGGAAAGGCTTTGGCTCAAACTAGCTTAGACTTTGAAGATTAAAGTGGATTTTAATTAAAGCAAAACCTCCAGAAACCCCTTCTTTAAATCTATCATTTGTCTTAACATGTATGCTAATATTCTAAATGGTCAAAGTTCAACATAAATTTTGGACCAAAATAAAAATGGAAATATGTATGAAAAGATAAGAAACCCAATGAAAAACACCCATGTACTTTTCCCTCAAAGAACACTTCAATATTTTTTCAACTGCCCCAAAAATACCTCTTAGAGGTATTCTACTCTGGGATAATATGTGACACTTAGTTATCATGCATCCATTTTCTTTCTTTTATATAGAAAAGCTCCAATGTTTTGTTTTGTTTTCCGTTTTTTGCCAAGTTCATCATGTGCCTTTATTTGAGAAATTTTGGTCTAAAGCAAGCAGAGAGTGCACCTGGGTATAAGAAATAATCTACTTTCCAGGATTAGCAGTGAAGGAGAGAATGTAACTGTTGTCAGATTATATGCTGCTTTCTTCCACCAGAAACCTGGGAACATACGTGAGAGCACCACTAGCCTGCTAGAGAGTGGTAATGTCAATTCTAGATCATTTTCATTCTATGCCCACATCCTTAATTTCCTTTAGGCTTCAACAGCCTGAAAGGTGGAATTCAGTTCACAGAAGAGAGAGAATTTCAACGTTTTCCAAAATAGAATTATTGCTCTCCACAGTTCCCCATCTGAGCCTTCAAGGGACCTTTTCTCTTGTATCTTTGACAGTAATCTTTTTCATCTTAAAACAGTCCTTTCTGGCCTAGAAGGATAGCACAACAGTTAAGGCACTGGCCTTGCACAGCATAAGGTCAACAAACCATAAGGTCCTCTCTGGAGTCACGCTTAAGAGCCGAGTTTTTGACCTTGACCTTTTCGAAGATTACCAGCATGTAGTTTGGTAAAAAAGGTCTCTAGTTTAGACTTGCTCCATATTTCCTTGTGATTAGATTTAGTTTGACCTTTCTAACACTTCAACTTAAATATGCAAACATGCTTCTCTGAGAGATCTTGTTAAAATGCAAATTCTAATGTAGAGAACTGCATCAGGTCTATACTTTAGATTCTGATCACACTTTGATTAATTAGAAAAACCCAATGAAATACTTACCAAATGAAAAATTAAGCTGATTATCCACTTTTCCATCATTTGAACTAATACCACTGTCCTTTATATGGTGATGTCCAGAAGTCCAAACCTTGTAAAATTATTAAATTTCTCATCCAGCATTCCAGAATGACTAACTTTCCCCACCATTCATTCTGTGGGGATTGCTGGTTTCCCGGGGATTGCTACCTGAAAACTGCAGTTTATAGTATTACTGTGCTTGTGTTTGTGCCAACCCTGGAATGGATGGATCTGCAGCAAGGGCATCATACAAAAAACATATGCAGTAAAGGACTAAAGTGGATTTCAGCCAGGGGGGTTGAGTGACAAAACTCAACAAAATGAATGCTTCACCTAGAATACTGCACCCAGCTAGACTCAATTTTAGGTTTGAAGGAACAACAGCTCAGAAACTTTACAGACTCCAAACCAGCCTTAAAAGAAAAACTGAAAGGTTTGCTTTAAGACAAGACAGACCAACATACACACTAAACTTCTACACAAAGATGACACTAAATTCCATGACGATGATCTCTCTCAATGTCAATGGCCTAAATACACCTGTTATGCGACACAGAGTGCAAAAATGGATCAAAAAGCTGAATCCAACAGTTTTGCTGCCTATAAAAAAAAAAACCACATCTGAATAGTCAAAACAAACATAGACTCAAAATCAGTCTGGAGGAAAATCATCTAAGCAAACAACTCCCTTAAAAAACTGGAATGGCCATATTAATAGCAGATGACACAAACTTTAGAGTCAGAAAAGTTATAAGGAACAAAGATGGTAACTTTGGACTAATCAAAGGATATGTACAGTGGAAAAAATTACACTCCTAAACATATATGCACCCAATGGGGGACCAGTAAAATATTTAATACAATTGTTGACAAATCTGAAAGAAGATATAAATAGCAATACAATAATAGTGGGAGAACACAACACTGCCCTGTCACCTCTTGATAGGTCAACCAGGCTGAAACCCAACAAGAATATTCTAGTTCTGACAAGAGAAATGGAAGAAAGTGGCCTAGTAGATATAAATAGGACACTCCAACCCCAGAAAACTGGATACAAATTTTTCTCCAATACACATGGGTTATTCTCCAGGATAGATCACATGCTGGCCTATAAAACATATCTCCATAAATTCAAGAGGATAGAAATTGTACAGATTACCTTCTTAGATCACAAGGTACTGAAATAAGAAGTGAACTACAAAGGGACAAAGAAGAAAAGCTTTAACACCTAGAAATTAAACAGCACACTGCTGAACAACCAGTGGTTCAGAGATGAAATCAAAGAAGAAATCAAAATATTCCTGGAAACAAATGCCAATGATGACACAAATTATCAGTTTTTATGGGACATAGCAAAAGAAATACTAAGAATAAAATGTATAGCTTTGTAAACACACATTAGAAAGGAAGAAGGGGCCTGGGGCTGGAGAGATAGCATGAAGGTAGTGCGTTTGCCTTTCATGCAGAAGATCATTGGTTCAAATCCCGGTATCTCATATGGTCTCCTGAGCCTGCCAGGAGCGATTTCTGAGCGTGGAGCCAGGAGTAACCCCTGAGCACTGCTGGGTGTGACCCAAAAACAAAAACAAAAACAAAAAAAAAACTTTTCCATATGCTCCAATAACGCCACGGGCATTGTTTCTTGTTTGCATAGGCACATTAAAATAGGAAAATACTATACATACAAATAAGTTCTTATCTAATAGAGATTGGAACACACAAATCTTGTAGTGCAATGGGACCTTACACCCTGAACATTGATATAATGACCAGGCACAGGCCTCAGAAAAATGGGCATACTCCATTCACCCCTGAACCAGGGGTGCTATCTACAAAACATCCAAGGTTTTTTATATCAACATCTGGAAGCAATCCTCTACCAGGTAATACCTTACCACTGCTCTGGCATCGACCTGCTCAAAAGAGACTTCCTTTAACACTAAGAAGACTTGACAACAACAATGACCTGCTTACAGGACAGGGCTCTCTGCATTGCCCTTTAATTGTGAGGTGAAATGAGAGGACGCTCCGTACCATCCTGACTGCAATGTAGGATATGCAGATTCCAGGATTTTTAATACAGAAACATGATACCAACAACAAAGACTGTGTGAAAAATAAAAGTGTAATGGCACTACAGATAATGACTTGGATTAGACAAACTAGTTTGCCTGGAGCCTAGAGTTGGTCTTATGCCAGGAAACTTCAGGGGTAGGCTCTCCTTGTATTTAGGCCAAGACTTTTTGTTTCCATGTTCCTCATATTTTGGTGGGTTTATGCAAACAATAATTGCCACTCTAACACTGTTTTTACTGTGCTCCTTTGACTCTAAACCGTAAGAAAAACAACCCACTTAAACTTTTGAAGTTAACTTAAACTAATATGCATGTGCATGGAAATGTAAAAAAGTACTTTGCCTTCAATGTTTAAGGAGTTACATAAGTTTTATGGCTTTAGATTGCTTTGTGTGCTGCTAAGAAATATTATGTATTACAATCTGGGGACTTGTGGAACAAAGTAATTGTACATGGGTTCTGTTTTATTTTTCTTAATGTTCTTTAGCTGAAAGTTCAAAGTTCAGATATCAGCAAGGGGATTTCTGAGAATTCTGTTTATGGGTGACTGTCCTTCCACTGTAACTTTACCTTGTCCTCTTTCTTTGAATCTTTGTTCTCATAATTAAAAATAAAAAAATTAAAAAAATACAACATTAAAAATAATCTAGAATCATGTAAAAAAAAAGACTAGGAGTTGTTGAGGTATATATAGTCTTCAAAATCTGTAAGCTAAAGAATATGGGCTCTTTGGAGAATATTTAAAGTCTCTTTAGTAAAGAGAGGGAAACAATCTTTAGCTTCTAAACTTAATGGAAATAAAAATGGAAGTCTCTTATAAAAAAAAAGAAAGGAAGAAGAGGCCTACATAAACAGCTTAATGATACAGCTTTTAAAAATAGAAAATGATCAACAAAAGAAACATAAATAGGTAGGCAGAATGAAATACCAAAGCTTAGAGCAGAAATCAATGAAGTTAAAATAAAAAAAAAACAAAAACAACCCAAAAGATCAATGAAAGCAAAAGTTGGTTCTTTGAAAAAATAAACAAGATTGTTATAGCAAAACTCACAAAGAAAAGGAGAGAGAGGAACTTAATAAACATATTAGAAATGAAAAGGGGGGAGATCACTACAGATACTACAGAGATTCAAAGGGTAATCAGAGACTACTCTGAGAGACTCTATGCCATTAAACATGGGAGCCTGGAAGAAATGGATAATTCTTGGACTCTTATAATCGCCCATGGTTAAACCAGGATGATCTAGCATATATAAACAGATCCATCACTACTGAGTAAATTAAACGAATAATCAAAAGTCTTCCCAATAAACAAAATCCCAGGCCCAAAGGAGTTCACTAACAAAATCTTTCAAACCTTTCTAGAGGAACTACTACCAATCCTTTTCAGGCTCATTCATAAAACTGAAGAGCCAGGAACACACCCAAATAGGTTTTATAAAGCTAACATCACCCTAAACCTGATAGAGATGCTGCACAAATAAGAAAACTACAGACCAATATCCTTCATGAACACAGATGCAAAGATCCTCACCAAAATTATGGTAAATAGGATCCAATCCACATCAACAAGGTCATACACCACTACCAAGTAGGTTTCATTCTGGGAATGCAAGAATGGTTTAACATATGTAAATCCATCAACATAATACACTATTAGCAAAAATAAAAAATATATACTATATGATTATGTCAATAGATGCAGAGAAAGCATTTGATAAGGTCCAACACCCATTCTTGATAAAAACTCTCATCAAAATGGGAATGGATGGAACCTTTCTTAGTATAGTCAAGGCCGTCTACCACAAGCCAATAGCAAATATTATTCTCAATGGAGATAAACTAAAAGCTTTCCCTTTAAAATCTGGTACAAGGCTGCCCTTTCTTACCACTTCTATTTAACATAGTGCTGAAAGTTCTGGCCATAGTGATTAGGTAAGAAAAAGATATCAAGGGCATCCAGATAGGAAATGAAGAAGTCAAGTTCTCCCTGTTTGCAGATGACATGATACTATATTTAGAAAACCCTATAGACTCTACCAAATTTCAAAATAATCTAAGTCAGGTCCCTCTGCTACAACTTTGTGTTTACATATCATATTTGTGGGTGATTAAAAATCCAAAATCCTTGCTTTAATGGAAGAGATTTGAGAATTCTTTCATTTTCCTAGATTTGTTCACTCACTGACCTCCTTTATTCTAATCAGTGAAGTTACACTGTGCTGTTTTGGTAACATTTTCTCCTGAATTTTGTTTGAACTCCTACTTCATGTCAGTCAGTTCTTTGCTTAAACACTGTTCTTTATGAGGACTTCCTAATGCCTTATATAAACAATAACCTCTTCTGTTTCTGTACTTCTTTATCTCCTTTCTTTATCTTCATGATAACCATCAACACTATGTGAAACTATGCTACTTATTTGCTTGTTTTATGTTTCTTCTTTTCACTCCAACATAAATTCATAGGAAAAAAGAGTATCATATTTTCCTATGATTTACTTCAGTTTCAAAGTCAGACATATAATAAACAATAAATATGGTCTAAATATTTTAATGAAAAAAGAGCAAATGAGTACTACCTTAAGTTAAAATATTTATGTGAACAAAGGACTATCAAGATATAATGATCAAAGCTACCAGTTCTCTTATATCATTGCTCACTATCAACATATAATTTCCAAATCTACATAGAGGTAAGACTGAAATAATATTACTGGAAATCAGGTCTTCCTGATTTCTAGTCTTTATGGTATATCCATGACCTTACTTAAAGCTCTGTAGAATGGCATTGTCCAATTAATAGTAGAATTCTTAAAAATGTCATCTTAGTATCTTCTATTTTAGTCAGGGTATTTATTTTAAATGTTTCTTATTTTTAAGACAGATAATTGAATTTACATGTTTAAATGTCCTGGGACCTATATTTCACTGAAAGAATAAAATTGTTAAGAGTACCTGTGGCAGTTTAGAAAAACAGAAAATGGTAAAAATCACTCTACCAGCAACTTTGAAATATCAAGACCATATAAAAATAATGATTTGGCCTGAGAGTAAAGCAATTCCATGTAAATAGGTGGACCAGAGTAATAGCACAGAGAGAGGTGTTTGCCTTGCAGTGGCCAACCCTGGACGCACCTCTTTCGATTTCCAGCATCTCATATGGTCCCTCGAGCCTGCCAGGAACAATTTCTGAGCACAGAACCAGGAGTAACTCCTGAGCACCGCTAAGTGTGGCCAAAACAAAGTAAAACAACAACAACAACAAAATAATGTTAATAGGCAAGAGAAGAAGGGATTGTTCTGCAAATACCTGGAGAACTTTTCACAAGTTCCAGGGGAAAAAAAGGAAACTTCAATATCCTTATGCAAGATTGACACTGAACAAGTGAGAAACTCAACAGAAAAACCAAGAAAACACTGTATGTCACAGCTTCCTGGAAGCAGCCAATTCATTCTTTTAAAGCAAAACTTAAAGAAAGGGAAAGAAAAATGAAGGAAGAAATCTTGAGTGGCTCAGGGACAATAAGTTATTGTTTTCTCCTTCTGAATTTCTCATATTCTTTAACTGGAAAAATCAATATCATTATTGTGAGACACTCTACAGTAATACTGATGCTGTTAGAAGGAACAGAGACCAACAAAAAAGCAGTGGACTTGGCTAGGGCAGAGTTTTATTGTGTTACCCCTAGTGGTTATTCCATAGGCAGAAATGAAGACCTTGTTTCAAAATCCTGTAAACTATCTCACTCAATGGGAAAAGAAAGGCTTCAAAAAGGTTGTTTGTTGATTGTTCTTGGCCTGTGCTTTCTATAGGAATTGCATTGGTTGCTCTATCTCCTTCTACTGACTGGCCCCACCTTAGAGTTCTTCTTCAGTTCCGCAAAAGCCCTCCTCCACTCTAAAAATAGGAGAGATAGTTTCAATGGGGGATAATGAAAAGAGACCACTGAAATGTGCTGATTTAGCAATATTTTTTTTGTTTGTTTGTTTTTTGGGCCACACCTGGCGGTGCTCAGGGGTTACTCCTGGCTGTCTGCTCAGAAATAGCTCCTGGCAGGCACGGGGGATCATATGGGACACCGGGATTCGAACCAACCACCTTTGGTCCTGGATCGACTGCTTGCAAGGCAAACGCCACTGTGCGATAGTTCCAATGGGGGATAATGCAAAGAGACCACTGAAATGTGCTGATTTAGCAATATGATTTATACCCATGACGTAATTGCCTCTTGTGATCAGAAGTTTAAGCTCTAGGGCAGTGGTTCCCTTAGGGCAAGTGGCAATAGACAGTAGAAAATGATAATAGGCAGTCATTTTTGGTGTTAAATGGGTAAAGGTTATCTCTTAGCATTAGTCCTGAGAGCCAGATGTTGCTAATAATCTTAAAATTCACTCAACATTTTCTAACTCCCAACACAAATTTATTGAACTTAAAACTTCAATAGTTCTGAGATTTTAAATACTTATTTAAAGGTTTATAGAACCATATGGTAAATGGGGATGGTGGTGGTTTGTAATATAGAAATATGGGCTCAATCATGACAGAAATTTTTTAATATTTGAAGAAAAGAAAGAGATCTGGGCTTTTAATGACAATTTATATGGTTGCAAACTAGTTTTAAAATGTTTTTTTTTGACAAGTGTTGGGAATCAATTTTATAATGCTGAAAACCAATCCAAATTAAAATACAGAAACAAAACAAATAAAAATTTATAACCACCCCACAAGCAAATGAATATGCCAATGGTCTGGTGCAAGAGCACATGGATTGCTGGTTTATCAAGTGAAGATTTAGCACGCATTTATTATACATGAGCTAACTATAATGACACAATTAAGTCTGAGCACCTAAGAGGAGAGAAAGCAATTGAAAAGTGGGCATAAATCTAATAAATAAATAGGGAAAATGTCTATCACTAAAACTGTGAATCTAAACAAGAAGTAAATTTAAACACCCTCAGTTGATATGAGAACACAAGGGCTGGTGATAAAGGAAACTATGGAAAAAGTCATAGTACCTGGAATTTATTCTGAAAATCAAATCTGTTTTAAACAGATAACATAAGTTGTAAGCAGTAGCAGAGTGGGAAAAAATACAGAGAGAAATAACACACAAGGAAAATACAAATTAAACACAGCCCATTAAAAAAAAGAAAATATATTAGTGATTAACTGGGGAGATTTTCTGGAATTATGGCAAAATGGATAAAGAAAAACAAGAGATAAAAGTTTTCAGATACAAAATAAATAAAAAAAAGATTTATGTGCAGCTAGGGGGATATCATTACTCTGGCATTCCAAATTCAAAATTTATGAAGGTGGCAAAATGACTTTTTGTGATAATCACTTTACAATGTATACAGTTCTCAAAAGTTAATTTTGTGCACCTGAAACTAAATTAATGTTCTGACTCAAGAAAACATCACTTAAAATAAAAGAATATCAGTATCAAGATGCTTGCAATGATAACCAAATATATACAAATAAAGATGAGATAGCCTTCATTAATTAGACCAAAAAGAAAATAATGTCTAGTATTGAATAATGAGGTGGGGAAGAGAAGACACTCTTGACAAATACAAGCTTTCTTGCAATCTAGAATCTGTTATCAGATTTTAAGAATGCATGCTCTTTCATGTGTGGAATAAAATTGAAGAAATTATTTTACATATGATAAAATTTATCACATAAATATATAATATTTATATATAAGAATATATATAAATTAAACCCTAGGCTATAACATTTTTCTCTTTATGAAGCTACTTCAAAATCTAAAAAAACCACTAATATCAGACTTAACTTGATCTCTGAGGACTTGAAAAAATTCCATCAAGTCAAACAAATTGTTTTATTATGCATTGATAAACTTGAGCAGAAACTTAGCAAAGATGCTACTGAGTTAGAGAATACATTTTATGTTATTAACAAATATTTTTTAAAAGGTAAAGCATTCAAATTTATAATCTTGTCCTCAATTTTTGCATCATCACAAATTAGAAGTGAATCACATTTTAATTTTAAGGAAAATAAAAGAAATAAAAGTACGCAGATGAAGGAATAAAATGGCCATCCTGTGAGAGAAACTGTGTTTTCTCAAAATATTACAAAATAGAACCACCATATGATCTAGTTATTCTTTTCCCAAGTACACAAAAACAGTAATCTGAAAAGAAAGATGCACCCTTATGTTCTTTGCAGTTGCTCTTTTTACAAAAGATACAATAAGTATCCAAAGATGAATAAATACACAGATAAATACACACACATATATATGAATATATATATATATATATATATATATATATGGTGAAATACTACTCTGCTGTAAGAAAACAAAATCTTGCCATCTGCAACAAAATCAGACTTGATTTGCAAAATTAGTGAGAAGAAAGCCAGACAATATATAACTTTACTAGTTTGTGATATAAAGAATCAAAGTAAGGTAATAGACAATGGTCGATAGAAACAAAGCAATAGACTTACACTATAACTGAGATTATCAGACAAGCGGAAGTTAAAGGCATTAGCTGAAAAGATGTAAAAGGTTCTATGGACTGTGATGGTATGTTGAGATTCATTAGTGTGCATAGCATGGCAATATACATTTTAAGGGGTATAAAATTATCTCACTTAAAAATATGTTAGTCTTATTTTTACATAGTTTAATTTTTATAACTAGTACAGAACATAAATTAAATTAGAAAGTGCTAGCAAATTAAAACAATATTACATAGCATTTTTATTTTATTCTTAAATAGGACTGAATAAAAAGTGTCCTTGTACAAGTTTTCATAAGTATAACTGATAGGGTAGTTTTATCATTGCCTTTCTTTTTTTAATTTCTTTCTCTCTCTCTTTCTCTAATTTTTTGGGGAGGGCCACACCTGGTGACAATCAGCGGCTACTCCTGGTTATGCGCTCAGAAATCGCTCCTGGCTTGGGGGATCATATGGGATGCCAGGGGATAGCCGTGTTCAAGGCAAATGCCCTATCGCTTGTGCCACCACTCCTCATTGCCTTTATTTTAACTCTTCTTTTCATATTTCTCTCTTTTGTGATGCCTTAATTGTCAGCAATATACAATCAAGAAATCATATATTAAATGTCTTTGAAATATGTAAAATTTGAAAGTATATAAATATCAAAAACATGAATAAAATAGTAATACAGCAATAAACAGTAGTGTTGTTTAGTTTTTAAATAGGTAATAACTTTTTGATGTTAAATTTGGATTATTAAACCATTTGTTAGATACTTAGACATTATAAAAGTTTTAAGACCTAGTTTCTTCAGAATAAGTAGCACTTTAAAAGGTCGCCACAACTCACAATATTAACTTCTATTTTCTTTAATAGCTATACATAGAAACTTTCCTAATGTTGGTTAACAAAGAACGAATAAAGAATGAATGTTTACTTTGTCTTGACCCTTACTGAAGGGACTCACAAACTCTCTGAGAAGCACAGTTGAAGCATGGAAGCATAAATTGGCTGCATACATAACTTTGGTTTCCACTTGGGTGCTGCCAATACAAGTTCTTTGACTCCTACACCTTCATGCTTCTCTTCCATCACCTTCAGCATGGAAAAGTTCTGAACCAACATAGCAAAGTGCCATTTAAGCCCTAACCTCCTATGATTCTATGACTAGATCAAGGAATACATTTAATCCTGGTTTCAGTGAGGACTTCTCTTAGCAGCTTTCAGCCTTGAAAGACAGTTCCCACTTGTTCTAGAGTGGGAGGTTGTTTGAGGCTTCTGGTATTCTCTGGAACCAGGAAATGAACAATTACTACACCACAGGGAGGGGAAGTGAGCTCACACTGTGAAACATTTACAAGAAAAAAGAAATAGAAAGGAAAAGAGAAAAGTGAAGATAAGTAAGTTATGAGATGATAGGATAAGTCTGTACTAATACTGGCTTTACGAATGTAAAGTTTTACATTGTTATCACATAGAGAGTTTTGAACAACACCCCAGTGCTTGCTTTGACTGAATTAATTAGACATTATTCAGAGTACATTATCAAAAGACACTGAAATTTAAACAAAAATAAAAATAAGGCTCCAAGATACTCCTAGTACACAGTATTGAGAATTACAAAACAAGATAATAGAATATTCATGTGTAAAAGAGAGAAACAAATCACTTTAGAACTAATCTAAAGTAGATTAATTTTATAAGCATACAATCATAAAAATGTTAATTATTCTTGGTAAATATTGGTTTACAGAGAAACCATATTAGTATATTAGGAAGCAAGGTTCAAGAAACACTAAACTGTAAAATACTATGCAAGATTTTAATATTTCCTCTTAACTAGATTACAGATAAAGGTCATTTGGGTAGAGAGAGGGAGCTATTCATTCTATTACCATACATTAAAACAAGGCAATAATCTAGATGAAACTATTCTAAAACAGAAATGAATTAAAAATTGCACCTTTTCTATTCTAAATCCTTAAAAAATTGCACAAGTATATACATACACATAATAATGCCTGCTTGCATTTTTGTAGATACAATTTATTTGCAGAGAGCTTTTATGTGACTAGAAATATATTTCCTTAATATCAACAGAATTATATGTTGGTCATATTAAAAGTAGATAGAAGTGGTAAAACTCTACGCATCTGTTTTTAAAGATTGCAATGATTTCTCTTAAACTTTGAGGTCTTAAAAAAATGATCTTAGTGCCCAGTTCAGAATTGGTTACCCTATGACACAACTGTCATTTCAACAGTCACAAGGCTATTGTTTCATGCTCAGATGAGCTAGAATAATTGAACAGTTCTAAACTAGAGATAACTTTTCTAAACTGAAGATATAAATTGGATAAGTATGCAAGGGCATATTTTCTTGCATGTGTGTGAATGGGTGTGTACTATTTTATGGCTTGATTTATTGTTTTTGGGCTTGAGGACATTCTAAACAGTGGTTCAGGGGTTACTGCTGACTTGTTGCTTGTGATTTGCTCCAATAGTGAGTGCTCAGGGGGCCATGTGGCATTGGGAAGTAATTCAAGGGCTCCTACATGCTACACAATCTTCCTGACCTGAGCAGGGTATATTTTCACAGAGTTTTACTAAGCTCTGAGATGATAGGAACACAAATTCTGGAACATCGTCCGAGGTTAGGTTTTTTTTTATTTATTTTTTTAAATTAAGACATACCTCTGAAAGTAACTTTAACTTTGAAAGAAAAAGGGGGAGTTTGAGAAGCTTGATAGAGATACCAGATTAGGTTAACATGCTACTGTTAGGAAGACTCCTTTTAAAGAAAAAGAGTGCACTGAGTCCTAATTTTAAATACAGGCTAAAAAGCAATCAGCATATTATAGTAGCTGGCCATGTAACTCAGAAAAAGTTCTCATTTGTGTAACCTATTACTAAATAGCTAGCTGTTGATTTCTACTTTTATTTTCTGATTTTTGTACCAAAAGTTACAAAATAGGGGGAGTGGGGTGGGAGATGGAAGTGAAGAGTCCAGATACTAGATATAGGAAAAGAGGAAATGGTGGGGACTATGGCAGTCTAGAGATTGCTAAATCACTCAAAAGGGGGCCACCTCTGCTCTATTTCAGTTGATCACTGTCAATGAAGATATTTCCAGGATTTTTTTTTCTTTCAAAGTAAGAGGGAAACTAAAAAATTTTTATGCAGTTAGAGTAGAGAAGGATTTACTATGACAATAATAGTTGGAACTGATCACTTTGGACAAGAACTGGGTGCTGAAAGGGAGTAAAGTAATATGCATGATACTCCTTCATTAACAATACTGTAAACCACAGTGTCAAAAAGGAGAGAGAGAGAAAAAAGAGAGAGAGAAGTAAAATGCCTGCACCAGAGGAAGGTAGAAAGGGGTAAAGGAGAGAAAATGGGGACACTAGTAGTGGGAAATGTGCACTAGTGAAGGGTGGTATACATTTTGTAACTGAATCTCAATCATGAACAATTTAGTAACCACAGTGACTAAAGAAAGTAATTATAAATGACAGTCGTTTTAATATTTTCAGTGTTGTCTACAATCAAATAAGATGTCATGATCTATATTATAAATGATTATAATGTTTTCAGAACATTAATTATTCTCCAAGGTAGGCTGAAAGCACATTTCTTGGAAAATTATAAATATTACTTTATGCTCTAAGATATCCCGATGCAGTTTGATGGCATTTTCATCATTTCTGTTTAACTGGGGGCAAAAGACTTGCTATTGGATCAGTTTCTGGAGCTCATTCTGATCCTTTTCAAATTTTACTTTAATGAAAATTCACTCATTTCTCAATGTCACAGATAACAGCACTCAGGAAAATCTACAAATAGTTTTGTCTAACTCTCAAAATGTAGTTTTAGGAAAGCTAGTTGAGGCAATGATGAGTACTCATATCATGCTTTCATGGGCCTCCAGGTTTTCTGCTAAGTACTTTTCATATATTAATTTTCATAATAACCATCTTATACTGTAGAAGTTTTATACACTTCAGGTAGAGACACTGAAGCACAGGGATTTTATTATCTTGTCTAATATGATTAGCCAGTAAGTGACCAAGGAACCTTGGCTTCATTATCTAACCTCAATTCTCCTGCCAATTTTTCAGATAAAAATCCAAAAGATTGAGCTACATTAAATCAACCACAAAGTCATAGAAGATGCATTCATTACTGTAGTAAAGTTCACAGAATGAATCTTGAACTATTTTAAGTTCAATGAATTATTCTATCCTCTTCTGTATCCAACTTGTCATTGGTGTTTGTAGCAGGCAGCAACAACAACAAAAAAGACTTTGTAATTTCATGGCATTTCTTCAGGCTTAGTTTAGTCTTGACCGATTTCCTGTGAAATATTTTATGTTGGAGACTGTTTGGCATAACTAAAAGCCCTTTTTACTAAAATAAAAATGGAGTCTCTGAAAGTCTGAGCAAAAGTACCTACGTGACAATTAGCAGGAGTTGCCAGCCTGAGCAGCTAGCAAGATGCGGCCTTTGCCCTTGGACCTAAAGAAAAGGGGAATCACTGCATACCTCAGAGCTAGGGGAGTCGACCACAGGCACCAAGATGTTCCCATAAAGATAGAGGCTGGTGGGCCTGGGCAGAGATTAGATCTTATACTTTGTTGCTCTAACAACTTGGGCCTCATAATTGATGAATGCCAGCTTCATGATGTACAACCTTGTTAATTTTGAAAAAACATGATGTGCCTGTGGAAAGTTATAATTATTCCAAGAATGCCTTGCCCCTTTCTCTTTGTTTGGCCTGACTATAAAAGGCCTACCCCCTCCCATATTAAACGGACTCTTGATCGGAACTTTCTGCCTTGAGTCTCTTTGTCTTCCCAGTCCCTCTTTTCTTTCAGGCTGGAATTCTCTTCGTGATTCGGGAATAACTGTTGTGGTCTCCAGCCTGGACGAGGTCTCTGGGGGGCCGCAATTTTACAGAATTATATGGAATGCAAAGTACAAGTGACAGAATAGAGTTCATTGGGTCTAAATGTTTTTCATTTGAGAAACTGGAAAAACCAAGTATGAATTAGTTCATATATCTGTCTATAAAATCAAGAAAAATCGAGTCAATATTTTTACCATTTATTTTTTTTCACCATTTTTTTTTTTACCATTTATTCACATTTCCTCCTCATTATGTCACAAACCACATAAAGAAGAGGTGGGGGGTTCCTCTTCCTGATAAAATTCTCAAGGATTTGAGAAAAATAAAGAAAGTCGAAACATATGACTTTTCCAAAGTTATGTTAAGTTGAAGCAAATAGACGTATCTATCTTCCAATTTAGGAGTAACAGCAAAGATATTTGGGGTAATATTGGTGGTAATGGCAAAGTTTGTGAGTCTGATATTCTGCTATAAAATTTAAATTTTTTTTTATATTTTACATTTTCCTTAATTCTGAGATAAGGTTATGCTGTAATGTCAGGAACTTTAAAAAAATGATATAGAAGTCTAATCATTAAATAACTATAAAGTCTCAGATAACATTCTTTATATAAAGTTTTTCTTTAATATTTTTTTGTTTTTGATTTTAGGACCACAACCAACTCTTGGATTTTGGATGGTGTTCATAATTTACGTCTTGCTCTGTGCTTAAGAATCACTCCGGGGGCCCGGAGAGATAGCACAGCAGCGTTTGCCTTGCAAGCAGCTGATCCAGGACCAAAGGTGGTTGGTTCAAATCCCGGTGTCCCCTGTGGTACCCCATGCCTGCCAGGAGCTATTTCTGAGCAGACAGCCAGGACTAACCCCTGAGCACCGCCGGGTGTGACCCAAAAACCAAAAATAAATAAATAAATAAATTAATTAATTAAAAAAAAAGAATCACTCTTGGTGGTGTACAGAAAACCATATTCAGTGCCAGGAGCTTAAGTGCCCTAAACTCCTCTCCTATAGCTTAACCCCCTTAGGGTTTTTTAAATTTCTACTTTGAAAACTATCATACGTCTTGAAATACTTAAAATATTAAAATTAATTTTACTTTCATTAAAATAAAACATTTAAGACAAGAGGCTGGAGAGATAGCACGGAGGTAAGGCATTTGCCTTGCATGCAGAAGGATAGTGGCTCTAATCCCAGCATCCCATATGGTCCCCTGAGCCTGCTGGGGGTGATTTCTGAGCATAGTGCCAGGAGTAGCCCCTGAGCGCTGCTGGGTGTGATCCCCCCAAAAAAATTTAAGACAAGAAAATCTTGGTATTTTGATACTGAATCTGACATTTACAAAGTGCAAAATTCTGAACTAAAAATGTATTCTCTAATAATTAAAGGGGTTGGAGTTGTATTAAATTATTTTAGAGTTCAGTGCAAACTTTGAAGAAAATTTCAAGTGTGTTTTAAAAAAAACTTTAGAATTACAACTTTAAAGGGACATCTACCATTTGAGATTTTAATTATAACAATGCCTCTTTGAGAAATAAGCCTAGCATCTTATTGGAAACTTGTTACAAAAAAGAAAAACTTTCTAAATGAGTCAAAAAATTCTTAGATGCATTTTAAAAATGATGCTACAGATAGGAAAGATATTGAAAGGGCAGTGGTGTAGGAAGACGTGAACAGGAGGTGACAGGGAAAGGGGACAGAAGCCTTGGACACATTGGTTGTTTAGAGTTGTATATCCATATTTCTGAGCCACAAACCTAAGTAAACTGGAAATATAAGATCTAACTCTAGAACAGTCAAACTTAAAGATGGAGCAAAAGGCAGGCTGGGGGATAGGCTGGGGTCTGAGGACACTGGTGAAAGAAAAATTGACACTGGTGATAGGATTGATGTTGGAACATTGTATGCCTGAAACTTAACTACAAATACCTATTATAAATCAGGATGCCTTAATAATTAAAAAGTAAAATTAAAAAAATTCTATAAATTATGTTCTATAACAGAAATTATAGAATTATCCCTAGATTAGTACTTTTGAGATTATGACCATCTGTACAAAAACAATTAAAAACAGAATTGTTTAGCATTGTTGAAAATAGTGTCTGTGGAGAATATTTGCAGATTTCTTGCTTTTGGAAAATATTTAGCTGTTCATTATTTACCTCTCTCTATTTCTCTGTGTGAATATATAGTCATTATATAACATACATATGAATATATATTGCTTTTAGGGCCATGCCTGGCATTGCTCAAAAATTACTCCTGACTCTGCACTCAGATATTACTCCTGGAACCCCATATGGTTCCCCTGAGCTTGAGTAACAATATGGGGTACTAGGGATCAAATTCAGCTGGTCACATGCAAAGAAAGTGTCCTACCATCTATAATATCACTGATGCCCCTCTATTTTAATATGCAAGGCACTTCTATATACTTATCTCCTAAAATTATGCAAGAATGTATCACAATTGATCTTTATATAGTCATATGCTTACAAAGATTCATTCCATTTACATCCATTATGTTAAGTGAAATAAGTCAGAGAGAGAGAGAAAGACGCAGAATGGTCTCACTCATCTATGGGTTTTAAGTAAAATGAAAGGCATTATTGAAATAATTTTCAGAGTCAAAAAAGAGGAGAGCTGGAAATTAAAGCCCACTTCATGAAACTCACCACAGAGAGTGATGAGTTTAGTTAGAGAAATAACTACATTGCGAACTATCCTAACAATGAGAATGTCTGAGGGAAATAGAAAGCCTATCTAGAGTACAGGCGGGGCGGGGTGGGGAGGAGGGATATATGGGACAGTGGTGGTTGGAATGTTGCACTGGTGATGGGTGGTGTCCTCTTATATGTCTGAAACCCAACCACAATCATGTTTGTAACCAAGGTGTTTAAATAAAAGTATTATTAAAAAATAAATAAAGTCATCTGTATATATACTGGTTGTCTTTCAACTTCTTTTCTTAAATATGCCACATTTTATACTTCTTTTAATTAATATAATGACTACATATATTAGTATTTTACAAATACTTTTTTTATCAACAAATAATTTGGGTATTGCTTTAACAAAGTGAATTTTCTTTAGTACTATCCTTTCTTCTTCTAACAGTGACTGGATGCCAGTGTTTTTATTCTGTATGCTCATTAATTGTCCTTCAACAAGGTCTTTAATAAGAAGAGCTAAAAATGATTGTCACTTTGCATAAACTGATAAGTCAATTAAAACTTGGCACTTTAGATAAAAAACAATTAGTAACAATTGATCTCAAATTTAATCAAAATAGTTCATTCTGCTCAAATCCAAAAGCAGAATTTTAGCAAAAGTAGTTTAGAAAAGGGTGGGATTGAGTATTAATATGAAAAATTCCTTGGAACAGATTGCTTCATTTTTGTTCAATTTCAATTTTAATTAAATAGAGAAAAAGCAGAAAGCAATCTTAATTTGAACATGACCAGGCTTTCTGAAATGCTAATTATTTTAGAGACTGTTTGATCTATAAATCTACATGATAAGCCACTTAGAATGATAAACCATTAGATTATATATTCTCTTTTCTATCATTAGTCACAACATTTTATTGAATTAAGATATAAGATATTATTTCCTATTAAAGACAAGAAAATATAATATCTAAGGACATTAGAATTGATTTGGGTTATAAGTAAATGAATAAGGATATTTATATATTTATGTATATATAACAATATATGCCTAAACAAATTTATGTAGTATAGTGAGATTTTTATTATTTCAAATATTTTTCTATTATAAATTATTGATACAATAATATGTAGAGTTTTCTAATATTTTTCTCATGATTTAGAAATAGTCTTACTTATCTATGTAAAATATTCTATATATCTATTTAGAAAAATAATCATCAATTGATTAAAAGTATACCTGTCTATGATGAAACTTGTAAATCAATGTAGAGTTACAGCCCTTAGGATGGGCTTGGATGGCGGTGGATGGTTGGAGGGACCTTTCTCTGCCATCTTAGGCCACATGGCTCTGCAACCTCCTTCAGCCGGCGGGTATCTGGGTCCAGGATAGCGGCGGGCAGAAATCTCACTCACAAGCAGGCTTCAGGATGTATCAGTTTTATTCATGCCCTATCCACCACATGTGTGGTCAATCTTAACCATTTACAAATACTATCCTTAGCTTGCCCTGCGTCTTAGCTTTTCCAGCCATGTCTCCTCCTGTTCCCTCTTCAAGCTGGTAAAATCCTTAATTCCTTTGCTCAAAGGCCTTATCTAACTTTTCCAAGACCCTTCCCAGGAATGGGAAGGATCTTGCAGGTAAGATAAAGTTGCACAGGAAGAATGGGGGGATGGGGCCACAAATCAATACTTTAAAAAATGATGTAATAGATTAAAGTCATTGATCTGCATATAAAGTGTTCCAATGTTGTTTCATTCTTTTTTTTTTTTTTTTTTTTTTGGTTTCTGGGCAACACCCCTTGTAGGCCAGGGGTTATTCCTGGCTATACACTCAGAAATCACTCCTGTCTTGGGACACCTGGGATCAAACCCAAGTCTGTCCTGGGTCAGCCGCGTGCAAGGCAAACACCTAGAACTGTGTTATTGTTCCAGTCCCTGTTGCATTATTTCTATTAACATTGTAAAGAATCTGAATTATTAAGAGTTAAAAATAAGAATTTCAATAAATAAAAACTGCAAAAGTTTCTTCTAGTTCTGAATCACATGATTTACATTTATTCCTTTTTCTTCTTATGTTGAAAGGTAATAAGATAGATGTATATTGCTTTGATTTACTCCCAACTTTTGCCCTTTTGAAAAAAATAACAGTTACAAGTGGGGACTCACACTTTGCCTATTCTCAAGCTCTTATTTCTCTTGAGTAATAGAATCTCTCTTAAAATTTAAATGGGAATCAACCCCACGCAAAAAAATCTCAAAAGCAGCGAGAAGCAATTTTAGAATATTTTTTTTAAGTACTAAACCAGGAGCAGAAGTCAGCCATCTTGCTTCTACAACTGCCTACAAATAAGTCAGTTTAGAGATCTTATCCAACGCATATGGGTAAGATTAAGCCCACCTATAGTATATTTCTAAAGTTTTCAGAATTGCTCTGTAAGAAATGTTAAGGAGTACTTTACTATTATTTAAATAAGAAATTTTTTTTTACTTGCACTAGTAAAATTTTAAAATAGATTTTTTCTAAATTACTTTTACAGGAAAATTAAGAAAAGGTTTTAAATATTTTCTGCTCACTCTTCTATTAAATATTTATTTCACATAACTATGACATCATCTTTAATATTTGTACCATGTTCTTGGCTTCACAATTCAGCACATGCACAATATCTTAAAATGTTAAATTGCTTTGGCTATTCTACTTAAACAAACAAATTAATTTCATGCATATGAATACAACAGAATTTTATTAATCTCAATTGATGCAGAGAGAGGTGTCTAAATCTTACTATTCAGCATAAAATTATCTTACCATTAAAAGACCACTTTATCACAGCTGAATATCTTTACTTAATTTCATTTGCTTCTCCATGTTGTAGCTGTCAGAACTCCAATACTTCTTTTCTAGATAAATCTCTTTCAAGAGTGTTAAAAATAATTCATTTAAAAGTTAGGTTTCACAATAAATTTTGAATCTCTTAAAATTTTACTGTATTAACATTTCAAATGACATTATCTATAGAATAGCTTAAAGATTATCCTTAAGCAGTACTGTATGTACGAGGAATGCAAAATCTTAATGAGTGTTTAAATGTTTTGTCACGTGTGAAAAGATACTATCCATTATCTAACCTGATTTGTCAATGGCATTTCAAGGTTCTTTTTCTTCATCAGCAACAGTGCATTGCTGCTCTGTACATGAAAAATACTATTATATTAGAATGCTACCACAGAAATAGCTAGAAAAAAAGGTTGAGTCTTGGTTGTTCTCAGTAAACTGCCATTCAATTTAATGGAGATTTATCCATCAAAAGAAAAGCAGAAGATGATTATTGATATTAGTTTCTCCCAACAAATTTGAGTTGGTTTAAATAATCTGGAAAGATTTGGAAAAGTATTTTGACTTTCTTGTGGAATTGACTGAAAGCATGTTTTTATGAGAAACAAGGAACCAATTTGCTAAATGAAAAAGATAAAAGTGGAAGAAAAGAAGGAAGAGACAAAATAAGAAGAAAAAAGAGAAGGAATATGAACATCAAATACCAAAAAAGTGTGAAAAATAATTATTTTCGAACTGCTAATAGGTATATACCTATTTTCAGCATTTTTTCTTGAATAAGCTATTTCATCTGGGGAATCTGTAGTCACAACAATGAGATAGGAAAACTCTGATTTATTGGTTTGATATGAGATTTTGATACACTGAATATCTGAACATCTACTATAATAACTAAAATAACTGTTCAAAATAGACTCCACTTTTTCTCATTATTACATATTATATTAAATGTGTGAGTGCATTTGATAGCAAATATTGTCCAGGTTCTTTATTATGAGCATACAGCAAAATATAGAACAAAATAAAAAATACCTCATGAAGTTTCTATTCCTTTGGGAGAAGATAGCCATAAACAAAACATTTTAAATAGATTCCATAAATTGGAATATAAATGCTGTCAGTGGAAATAAAAGGGTATAAAGAGAGGTTTTAGGGGAGAATTCAAATTTTAAAACAGTCATCAGTCAGGCAAACTTGACATTCTGGAAAAAGAATGGTAGAAACTGAAGGTGATGAACATTCAGCCCATTAAGAAAGCTAATACAGGAGCCAGAGAGATAGCATGGAGGTAAGGCGTTTGCCTTGCATGCAGAAGGATGGCGGTTTGAATCCCGGCATCCCATATGGTCCCCTGAACCTACCAGGAACGATTTCTGAGCATAGAGCCATGAGTAATCCCTGAGCACTGCCAGGTGTAACCCAAAAACCAACCCCCTCAACCCCCTCCCCCGGCCCCCCACAAAAAGAGAAAGCCAATGAAAAGACTTTAGGACAGAATTTTCTGTGGCTAATATACTTGGAAGGCCCTTGTTGGAACCTAAAAATCCAGAAATGTCTGGAAGTGACAGTGCAGTGATCAATGCAGAGGTGTCAGGGAATATTAGACAAGACTAAGGTGAGTTTTCAGCACCTGTGAGAGAGGCCACACAGGATTCTATGTAGAGTGACATAATTTGACATATGTTTTAAGAGAATAACTCTTGACTATACTGGAAATATGATGCATATAAAATAAAAGCCTGTAATGGCAGAAGTTTAAAATTATTCAGCATTGAAGATTGGAAACTTATTTCTTGGCTAAACCTTGGCTACAAAGGTGAGGCAGTTGAGGCATCTTCTCCCTTTATTCCCCATCAAGCCAATTTTGATCTCTTCCCACATAGTCATGAAAGTCCTCAGCCATTCTCTTTTGAGAAGTGGTCAAATTAGCTTAACCATGATGTACCCCCTTTTGGACAATTGTCACTATACCTCTGGTTCTGTGAACTGCCACCCTTTCTATCTCATAGCTTTATATGGAAAAATATTTTCAGATAACTTCAAGCTACACTTAGTCACGGCTGAATACTTTAAAGCCACAGTCAAGACACTAGTATTATTCCACGGTCTGCTTTCCAATATTTATCTTATTTAATTCTGACTATTTGTTTGGAGAGTGGAGGTATAAACTTGTGATTTGTTTTGGGTATGCATTTTCCACCACAGAGTTTGAAGATAAAGAATTTGATTCAGAGAGAAAAGTAAAACCCAAATCCAAAGGAAAGCAAGAAATTTGAGGGAGGCAGAATGTGAATACTTGCTTCCAGCTATATGTTTTATACATTTTCCTTAGTTTCCATTAGAAATCTACAACTTTGTAATAAATTACCCTTTTGCTTACTGTGAGTTAAATCCATTTATAATTATGTATAATCAAAATAATTTTTATATAAGAACCTGGCGTGACAACTAGAGATTAAAAGTACAATAACCACTGTGTGCGTGTGTTTATATAACCACAGGGTCTGTGATTAACATTTTCTAATGAAAGCACAATATTTACTAATGCAGTTGCCACGCTCAAAATATATTATAGAAATGGGTATCCTAGTTGCAAAAATCACAGTAGGAGAGGTGATAAAACACATTCTTCAAACTTTGAAAGAATTGTGATAATGATGATTGTTAACTTGGTGTTCTCCCCAAAGTAATTTAAACTGTTATTAGAAGAAGTTCCTTGAGGTGATCCCCAGTAAGCCTTAATGACCCTCTCTCATTGAGTCAGCCATTCATTAGGTTCTGGTTTTCTTTTGGCACTCTGGTACTTAATCTCATTAATGAAATTGAGTTAAGGGCTTCAAGATATAATATCAGTTTTTAAAAATGATATTGCCCTACCTCTTTATTGATTTTTTAATTAAGGTTTTCTCAAGTTCCACAAAAGTGTAACTCCTCCTCAGAAATGGGGCATGTTCCGTCAGTACTTCAAAATCAAGATGAAAGAATCAATTGAATTTCAATAGCCATTTGGAATATCACTGCACAGCTTTAGTTGAAATTTATATAAGATCACAACCAAGATATAGGATAGCCATAAAGCTGGAAGCAGTTTATAGGAAGAGAAGGCCTTGTAAAGCACAGACTTAAAGAACACATGGTTTGCCGGTCAGAGGAACTCACCAGGCCTTACAATGTTCATCAGAGTTTTGTGAGAAAAATTACGTGTGCATGTGCAACCTGGAAAGTCATTCATTGCCACAAACACTAGGCAGGAAAGAGTCTACTTTCTTTTTATAGTGACTTCTGATGAGAAAATGAACTTGTTAAAAAGATGCCTGGCCTTGCTATTTTATATTTCATGAGTCAATAAATAAAAGTGAGAACTAGACTTAAAACAAAAGACTAGAGAAGAGAGAATGTGAGTCAATTATGGACAAAGAAATATTTTAAAATGGTGCTGACTGAAGATATAGTAGAACAGGTAAAGCATCTGTGTTGCTTGTGGCTGACCCTGGTTATATCTAACCAGAATTTTGTTTCCTTGAATGAAAAATAAGCACATTAACAAAAGTGAGCCAGAGCGCTCTCTCTCTCTCTCTCTCTCTCTCTCTCTCTCTCTCTCTCTCTCTCTCTCTCTCTCTCTAAAAAAATTAAGACAAATAGCAAACAAATCAAAGTAAGTATCCTGTTAAAAAGTCATCACCTTAAAGGGCTGTGGCCAAGAGCACAGATCTATACTTCTTGATAATACACACAAAATAATTTCACATTTCTTTTCTCTAATTGCTTAAACTAAATGTTAATTATGCCAGTGTTTCTTTTTTTCTTCTTTTTTGGCCACATCTGTTTGATGCTTGGGGTTACTCCTGGCTAAGCACTCAGAAATTGCCCCTGGCTTGGGGGGACCATATGGGACACTGGGGGATCAAACCGTGGTCCTTCCTTGGCTAGTGCTTGCAAGGTAGATACCTTACCTCTAGCGCCACCTCTTCGGCCCCATGCCAGTGTTTCTTAATAAATAAATCCTGATGGGCTGGAGCAGTGGTGCAGAGGTAGGGCATTTGCCTTGTACACAGCTGACCTAGGACAAACCAAGGTTCAATTCCCCAGCGTCCCATATGGTCCCCCAAGCCAGGAGCAATTTATGAGAGCATAGCCAGGAATAACCTCTGAGGATCACCAGGTCTGCCCCCCCAACAAAAAATAAATGAATAAATGAATAATGAATAAATAAATCCTGAATTTTTCCAGTTTTTAGTTGAGAAACTTTCACCACATTTAGTGGAATTTAATCTCAATTTGTGCAGGCACACTAGGCTTTTGAAAAATTGTGCTTATTTCTAACTGTAAATGCTTATTTTCATGTCAATACATTTCTAATCATATTTTCATTTTACCACCTCCCCCATACCTATTTGATCTAAGCACTGAAAATCCTGTTTTAGATGTTCTCTTTCTTCTCCTTTGTTGCTAGTCACTATTTATAATGCTTAAATCCTTACATAGTAGATCAAAGCTCAAATTCAATGCTGCAAGAGTTCACCTTAAGAAAATCACTGCAAATTTACTTCTTATAAAAATATATATTAAAAATATTAAAAACAAGCCTCCTGATTTTATATAGGTCCTATGCTGCTGTAATCAGAGACATTCATTTGCCATACATGTGCATAGAGACAGATATGTAATCTTGTATTATCAATAGGGAGTTGGTGTTGGTGAGACAACAGTTCCCTTTGTGTGAAGACAAAGATGAATAAGACCCCAGATATATCCAAAATCAGTATATCCAACACAGACAGGCAACAAGGACTCATGATGAGACCCACATAGAAATATGCACAAGCTACTAGAGCAATGTGTGCTAGAACTGGTCCTCTAAGGTAGAACATTGTCCATTTGGTGTAATGTTAGCTTTGCATTCTACACAAAGTAGTGATGACTCCTTGTTTCTGTGTTGTCTTTATTACAATTCACCCAATTACAAGATAGGACACTCTCAGAAATGAAGGAACCAATCTGCTGTTGTATGGAAAGCATAAGCTCAGACAATATAGCAATGCATCACCTCAAGTTGAGGTTCTATTCCCAGAAGCAAGAATCATTGGATGATTTCAGTGTGTGACAACCACTTCATGAACATATACAAACCTAGATGGGATAGCACACACCATTGCTAGTATATATTCTTGGAACCACCACTGCATACTCCAACTACTATTGACAATAGCACTGTTAATGGGTTTATGATCATACTCACATACAACTCATCCTGCTTCTCTGTCTGAAAGTGAAAGGTCTGATTACATGAAGAAACAAAACACCAAGAAAGATTAGTTCGCTTGGTCTTTGGGGTGACTGCAAAGGTCTGGGGGAAGAGTAAGGAAAAGGCTGTGTCCATTGATGCAGCATATCAACTCAAGGAGCATAAGTATTCTATCCCCTTTCATTTCACAAAGCTAAGACTTTTAGACATGTTTTTTTTCTTCTAAGGGGCTGATTTCATTCTATCTTTCTAACAACACCAAAGTCAAGCACATTCAATTTGCAAATAGATAAACTTCATCCCAGGGGATTTTCAAATATGTTCTGCTCTAATCTGTATCACATATGGCCTATTTTCTGATGAAATATCACATCAATCTTGTAGAATCTTGCTTCAAAGAAATACTATGATCCTAATATATAATTTTGGGTATTTTTCTGTGAGAAATCATTTGTGGAAATGCCAGGGCATTTTCCTCTGGGTACCTTTCAGAATCACTCCTTCTTCAATATCTGGTGTGCTGCAAGGCACCTGACAGACAGGTTGATAGTGATTTCCAAGGCTAACACACTTGGGTGGGTGGAAGAGGCATTTGGGAGAAGCCAGAGGAAACTGGTTAGGCTCTAAAGAGAATAGTGATACATGTATTTGGAAACAGGTAGTATGAAAGAAAGGCTGTAACTGGAGGCAGGAGGACTGAAACAGGGGATATTATCAATAATTTTCTTTGGAGATAGGGAGAGATGAAGATAAAGAAAACGACAAGGACTTGGTCATGGGAAACACTGTCTGTCAGATTTAATTTACCACAAAATTATTCTGGGTTCAGATTTCGTATGAACCATATATATTACTGGCATCCGTAAGGCCAGAATGTAACACTTGGAATGGGAAAGTGAGGCAAGTGTTTCTGGATGCTGAAAGAACCACATTACACTTGGGGCAGCAAGGTTTCTCTCTCTCTCTCTCTCTCTCTCTCTCTCTCTCTCTCTCTCTCTCTCTCTCTCTCTCTCTTTCTCTCTCTCTCTCTCTCACACACACACACACACACACATACACACACAAATACACACACAACATTGTTTTTTTTATGGCAATATGATGGCACAAGGACAAACATTAGACCAAAAAATGCAGACTGATCTCTGAAATAATGTGAATTTGGCATCAATTCCAGAGTTAAGGAGAAGGTCTAATGTGTAACACCTACATTCCATCGTTGCAATAATGGGAGCTTGAGGATTTGCCAAATATTCTTTTTATGCTTTACCTGACTTCAGGGATGCCTGGTGTTGATAAGGTAGTGAGTGCCTCTTCTAGACCAGGGCCAGGAAAAAGGACAGTGAAGGCCATTCTCCCAGGGGGCAAGTATGAAAAGCAACTGTTTGCTCCAAGAAGCAGAGGTAGTAATGAGGCCAGTTCATGCCTTGTTCTAATGAAGGAACCATTGTTGACAGCGCATGAAAACACATAGAACCCTTTCATTCTCATTCATTCAACCATCCAGCATATATTTGGGACATGCTTAGCACTGTAAAGGTGAAGCTTGGGCTCTGGGGATACATTTATGAACAAATAAAAGGACCCCCTGAGGGAACGGTGACAATAAACAAATGAATAGATAGAAATAAATTCAACAGGAAAATAATAAAGTAGGCTAGAGGATGAGAGGTAAAAGGTGATACTTCTTTGGGACCAGGGAATTTAGTAAGCAATGTATCTTCATTAAAAAACATAAATCAATATGGAAATGAAGACTCTTAACATCACCATGTAGTAGCAGGAATTAAATGTAATGTGCTCATGGAAGGCCTGACTAGCTCTTCTGACTAAAGCAACTAATCAATAATCGATAGCTAGCATTATCACTGAAAGTGAGCATACTAGAGAAAAATCTTTTTAGAACTTAGAAGTTTGTCAAATTTTCTCATTCAGTTTAGTTCCATTCCTTAAAAACCATGTAACTTTAGTCACTGAATTAATCTTTCTGGGTTTATGTTTCCTTATCTATAGATAACATTACCCTCTTTATTACTCATATGAAGAATTAATGAGATAATAAATACAAAATACTTATCTTTGAGCCTGTAACCAAAAAAAATGCTTAATAGGGGCTAGAATGATAACATAATAGTAGGGCATTTGCCTTCCATATGACTGACCTGGGACGAACCTGGGTTTGACATCCTATATGGCCCTGCAAGCCTGCTAGGAGTGATATCTGAGCACAGAGCCAGGATTAACCTCTGAGCACCACTGGATGTGGTGGATGTAGTGGCCCAAAAACAAAAACAAAAAATAATGCTTGATATAATTTATTACTGTAATTACTAAATCTATTAAACTCTTCAGGAAATTGTGTCTTTTGCTTATTGATTTAGGGCATACCTGGTGACTACTCGAGGCTTACTCTAGGGCTTTCTCTAGGTTCTATGCTCAAGAGTCACTCATGGGAGAGTCTGGGGACCAGATAGCATTCCAAGAATCAATCTAAGACATGCAAGGTAAGCACTCTACCCACTGCACTATCTCTCTGACCAGAAAAGCATTTTCTTTAACTTTAACCTTCTTAAGGCTCAAGATTAAGCCTTCTGTAATTATAAATATCCTGAATGGTAATATGTCATTTTTTCCCCTCATAATACCCTCTTGGGGAAGACAGGAAATAAACAGCTTCTTTTGTATCAACAAAAAGTGTTCTTTGAGAATAAAATTTGACAGAAATACCATATGTGCTAACTGTACACTGACATGCAATTTCTTTAAGATACCTCCTGTTGCTGTTTAAAGCAATTATATATTAGAAAAATATTGAAGCTATACTTCCCACTGTTCAAAGGTTAACTTAATTGACACTTACTGGCCTTAGGAAATAGCATATATGACACTCAGGTAGAATGTATATTCTCATGCTAGGAAACTTCCATACTTGTGTATTTGTTAGAAATACACAATAGGAAGGAACTTGGAAGAGTCAAATGCTAGGAAGATAAGGTTAACTTGATTTGATTAGACCGAATGGAGAACAAACAAGGGCCTTGGTGGCAGAGAAGGAGCCAACATTAGAAATCACATTTCTAAGGATGAGAATTCTTGTCTCTACCATGAAAATATCTCCTTTTCTTTGCAGAACCTTCTATTAGAAGAATCAAGTCAGTGACTCTCCCTAGGTGCAATTATATCATCTATATCCTTAGCCACTGCCCTATGTATGCCATTAAGGCTGAGCTTGAATTTCAGATGTGAACTCAGGGCTACCAACCACGATGGACATAGCTCTACTGAATGTAGCTTCAAAAATGGAAAAATATTGATCCCTCTCCCTGTTTACTTGACTTGTTTGTAAAAACATTCATTCTCTTTTGTGTTTCAGAAAATGAAATTTTAAAGCCAATGGCTGCCCAATTCAATTAAATTCAGAAAAAATTATGAGATTATCTTTGCCAAATGAACCAAAAGTGCTGGGTGAAGATAAAGGAGAAAATGCAGGCATGGAAATTAGTCTCTCATTTTCTGTTTCATTTCGAAAAAAACAGTGTATTTTAAATTGCATGCAAATAAAGTAATACATTACAAATGTATGAAAAGAACATGGAATTAAATTATTAAAGGAAGCTAGCATTTTTCTTCCAGACAGCAAAGGGAAATTTACACGAGAAAATTAGAAAAAATATGAAAGCACTGAGGGCAAAGGTAATAAAAAATAGAGAGGGATGCTTTTCTGGTAGCTCTGCACCTCGTATATTTTTAATGGAAGCTGGTTAGATATGCAAATAAATAAGAAGCATGACTTATGAAATCAATGGATTTTATTATTGATCAATTTGAATATAAATTAGTATTTTAAAAACCTTAGTAAAGAGATGGGGTTTGCAGTAAGGATATTAGCTATCTGAAGCCAAAGGAACTTTGTCAGTGCAAAATATCTTGATTCTTACCCTGGAATTTGAAATTTGGATGTTTGTAATTATAAAACACAAGGCCTTCCATTTTGATTCAAATTGTTGTATGGAAATGTCAGAACAATCAATATGGATAAGCCTAGAGGCCAGTGCAGAATTAAGGATGAGCCTCCACAACATTCTCTCTTCTCCAGCAGAGGAAGGCGAGCTTGAATTCCCAAGCTTCATTTGCACATGCTGTTATTCACAGATGAATAAAGTATGCCACTTTGTAGTCACCCCCTGGGTCCATAGCACGTAAGCACACAGAGGAAATGGTCCAAGAACTATTGGCATCCAACCCATGATACATTATGTTATTAAATATCTGGCATGGCAATTGGCTAAATCTCATCAACCAGTTGCCAAATGTCATTTAGCAAAGTAGTCCCCATCCAGGACCTCTATGTGACTATACTGATAATATTATCACTGGAGGTGAAGAGACACATTCCCTAAAGAAACTCATCATTAAAAATAAACATGGCAGCTCATCAAAAAGCAAAAGCAACATGAAGAAATGAAAAAGGATATTTTTTTAAACAAACCAGTATTATTGATGTGGGTTTTCAAGCATTTTAAGTAAATATGTACAAAAATGGAAGTCTTTATTCCTTTCAGTAATACAGATAACATTTTTTTCTCTTACTTGCTTAGATTCATAGCTAAACTTCCTTAACACTAACTTAAATTTATATATTTATCTATTTTTGCCCAGGGTCTGCAAGATTGAATTTTCACAGGGAAAAGGTCTTCCTTCTTGTTTGGGGAAAATTGAACAACAATTTCTTCTCATCCTGGTTACTTTTCATGCAAAAGTATCCTTGTCACTTTGCCAAGCATGAAAATGTAATTATCTTAGAGGAAGTAAACGCATTGCTTAATTAATTTTTCTTATTTTGCTTGGTCCTTTAGATAATAACACTGCCCTCCTACCCCCTAACACAGACATTCCCCAGATTTGAGCTCTACCACTAAAGACTCATTATACTTCTAACCCAGATCTCTCAGTTAGAAATTCAATATCTATTGTTAGATATTACAGAACAGAATTTGTCTACTATTGAGTTTATTGTTTCCATTCTTTGAATGTTTGTATCTTACTCTGTTTTGTCATAATATGACCAAAATTCCAAATCTTTTCTTTTTTTTGGGGGGGGGGGAGAACATCCTGTGACACTCAAGGGTTATTCCTGGCTCTGTGCTCAAAAATCTCTCCTGGCTTGGGGGACCATATTGGATGCAGGGGGATCAAACCATGGTCCATCTTAGGTCAGCTGCATGCAAGGCAAATGCCCTACCACTGTGCCACTGCTCTGGCTCCAATTTCAAATCATTTGAGACTGTCTTCTTTAACTTTTGGATCAGTTTCATTAAAAAGGAATGTTGGGGGCCGGCATATTGGTGCTAGAGGTAAGGTGTCTGCCTTGCCAGCGCTAGCCTAGGATGGACTGCGGTTCGATCCCCCGGTGTCCCATATGATCCCCCAAGCCAAGAGTGACTTCTGAGTGCATAGCCAGGAGTAACTCCTGAGCATTACCGGGTGTGACTCCCCCCAAAAAAACAAACAAAAAAGAATGTTGATTTTATTTAAAATATAAATATTGATCCTTTCTTATTTAATTTGTCAATTCAATATTCTAAACCCTGCTTTTCCTATTTCTTACCCAGTCTTACCCAAATCTCATCTATCTTCTATTCTGATTCTGTACCAAATATTTAATATATATATTATACACATACATACGTATATGTTCAGTTCTGGCACTGCTGAATATACTTTCACTTAACAAGAGAAGCATTATCATATCTTTATTTTCAAATGTTTATCATTTTAATTCTAATGAAAACTCTAATAATGTTTTAATTGGATCAAATGATGATAACATTTTATAGAATAAACAAAATGATGTATATATTTCTTAAAAAAGAATGTTTACTCACTTCTCTGTGTGATATAAGTAAAATAAAAGACAGCGTGGAGATGATATCCAGAGACATTAGAGATGAGGAATAGGAGGACCAGTCCATGATAGGAAGCTTGCCACAAAGAACAGAGAGCGAAGTTAGAGTTGAGAAGGGCGATTATGAAAACGGTAATTGGAAGTGATCACTCTGGACAAGAACTGGGTAATGAAAGGGGATGAAGTTACATGCCTGGCACCTCTTTAATAACAGTAATGCAAACCACAGTGTCAAAAAGAGAGAAAGAGAAAGAGAGAGTGAAAGAAAGAGAGACTGGAAGAAAGAGAAAGGTAAAATGCCTACCCCAGAAGTAGGTAGGGGAGGGTGGGAGAGGAAAAAGGGCATCAGGGAGGATGAGAGAGAAACTGTTGACATTGGTGGCGGGAAATGCACCCTGCTGAAGGCTATTATACATTGTTTGACTGTAACTCAATTATGAACAACTTTATCTGTAAAAATACCTGTAATATGAACAATCTTATAATGATGGTTTTTAAATAAAAAATGTTAGAAAAAGATAAAAAAATAATGTTTAGAGTAATATAATCCTCATGAGATAATAGAAAGCACTATAAGACTATTAGTAAAATATACAACGTAGGCACAAGAAATAGAGAAATAGCTTGGTGAGGCAGAATTAATTATCCAGAAGTAAATGCCAGAAAATATAATAGGTTAGCATATGAAAAAGGTTGCATTTCAGTGGAGTAGGAGGAATTGTAGTTTCCTTAATATGTTAAACCAATGATCTACTTAACTAGTAGAAAAAATGAAATTGGACCCCTGGTAGATATTATATTAAAAACAAATATTTTGTATATTGAAGATTTAATAATAATTGATAAAAACTATAAAATCTGGTTGAGCTTTATTGGATAGAAGGTTGAATGCATTACAAACACAGCTTAGGTAAAAGCTCAGTAACAAAATAACAATAACAACTCACATGCAGGATGGTGCTTGTGGTTACTGGGAGTGCTCCGGGGGGAAATGTGGTAAACCAGCAAAAGAGCTGCTATTCAGTTCTTGTGTAGCTACCAGGTGAATAAAATAAGTATAGATTCAATAAGAGCAAATAAAAGAAAAACACATTCATTGACTTCCTAGTATTCTGGATCATTCTCCAAAATATCAAAATAAAGAGATTGCCCAACAGCGTTTGTGAACACATTGAGATAAAAAGTTTCCATATTATTTTTAGTTATGAGGTACTTTTCTAAAAGATCATTAAAAAGTATCTTTATTTTACAAGTGATTTAAAAAAAATTAACCAAAGCAATGAAAACAGATTTAAGACGATCATTTTACCAGATAACTGTGATCTCCAACCATTTATGTAAAATGGATTTTTCAGCTGGACAACTGTTGAAAAATCAATCCCACCTCCATATAAGCCCTAGGTAAACCTGGGCTGCATGTAGAGTTATTTGTTCTTTCAGATTATTTGCCCATGTGAAAACATGCCTGGGGCATAATGGAGCAAACATATAGGGAATGAAATGGAGAGAGTATTTTAGTATTTCATTTCCTGTATGTAACATGGGAGGAGGAGAAGGAGGGAGCAGAAGAAGAGGAGGATAAGGAGAAAAAAAGAGGAGGAGGAGAAGGAGAGACAGGGAAAAACAAAAAGAAGAAAGTTTTTGATCTCTAGGGAAGGAAAAACCCTTTCTAATAAACTGAGGTTTTCCTACCTTTCTTTGAGTCTACAGTACAAATGTGTCTTCATTCACAAATTAAGTGAATTGGACAATCTTCAAACATTTGTCAGCTGTGGCCAAATACCTACATTCTTGTCATTTGACACAATTAAAGGAAGAGCCAAAAATGAACCAGTAGCAACCCTCTAAAGAAGCCATTAAGAGCGTCACATTAGGATGCATTTGTGATGATTTAGCTCCGTGATTCACAGTAAAAATTCCCTAGGCAGTTGTTGCTTCTTCACTTCAAGATGAGTAACTGAAATGACATTTCAAAACTAACAAGCTGAGTTTATTATCTCAGGGGAGCCAGACACAAAACAACAAGAGAAGAAGGCAACAGAAACCCATCACCTACACATATCATGTCATATATTTGTAATATTTTATGTACTTGCCTGTATCTTTAGGCATATATCCTGTATTTATATGCAGAAGAAAGACAATGAAAATTGAAGCGACTGTCTTTGACATTGATACTTAGCACTTACTTTACCTGTCCTTTAGTTTATAATTTTATTTTATTTATAAATAAAAAAATGCAATGGAAGACCTGGACATATTAAACTACCACAAAGTAGAACAGCTGAGATAAAAAAAGAAAGAAAGAAAATCCACTCAAATCACCTTGATCCTTCTTGTACTTTTCTGCATACATTCCTACTGTGATTCAATCCACTGAACAGTCTATATGAATAATATGTATAAATTCAACATTGCATTCTACCCATCCATGATGAGCCCATTTCAATGCTTCATGTTTGCTTTGCTTTATATTTGTGTTTATTATTTTCAATTTTTAATAATTACAAGAGTACCTAGCATGAGGATGATAGGAGGTTGAATTGGAATAAAGTCTTGAGTTATTCCATGCAGCTATCACAAATCAGGAACAGGATTCCAGAAGTAATCAGTTTTATGAAGATCTAAAATGATCAGTGCTAGAGTTATAATTGCTGAACATTAATTCTGAACATTTGCCACCACAAAAACTTTTGCTTGAGTTAAGTATTAGAAACTACAATTTTCCTCTAGAAGAATCAATGTTTGATAGCATATCAAAATGTATGGGAAGTCCAGCTGTAAGTCGTTTAGTTTTATTTCTCAATTATTCCTCAAACATGTTTAAATATGGAATCTTTTTTAAAATGTGTGCCTATGCTTTCTGTTCTGGAGGCTAGCTCTTGCTGGCATGGGGTTTGGGGAGACCTTCTCCCTAGCTTGGGTAGTGCTGGAAGGCTTGGCAGGTACCCAGCTAGTCCTTTCTTCCTCCCCCAGACTCCAGGCCTTCCCTAGGTGCTGGCGCATGTGGCCAGAAAGGTGGGTGCTGGGAGGACTCTAAAGGGGTCCCCAGGCTTCCCCCACCTCCCTGCACAGGGGGATAGGGGCAGGGAAAGGAGGGCGGGCATATGTTTCACTGGGTTACACTGGAGCCGTCACTGACAATTTTTTCTCATCGGCCCCCACACATACAATATATATTAATTGTATTGTCTATGATTAAGGTATGTTTTGCATATGCAGAATGTCCATCTTGTATTCTGCCCTTGCCGACTGCCCTACAAAGCTCATTTCTAGTCCTTCACTCCCAACCATTATTTCCCCTTTTTACCTTCAGCACTGCACAGGACAAATCACAAACCAAAGTGGTGCACCAAATTTAATGCCTCCCCCCAACTATTCAAAAGACATAAAAGGGACATGTATATATCTTTTGAATATCTCATATGTATTTCCTTAACAGCTATAACTCTTACTAAATATTCTCTTATACAATTATGATTTCCCCCTCCGTTTTGTCTGTTCTTTTCTTTGTGATCTGTTCAATAAGGAATTCTGGTAGAGGAGTCCCTCAGTATAAAATTTATGTTAGAACCAAGTCACAGGGATTGTTGGACTTGTTCCAGTGGTCCTATAGGCACCAATAACGCTTTGTGGCATTATTCCTCTTTTGCATAGGCATATTAAAATGCAAAAAAACTATACATACAAACAAGTTATTATCTAATAGAGATAGGAACACACAAATTTTGTAATGCAATGGGACCTTACACCCTGAACATTGTCATAATGACTTGGCTCAGGCCTCAGAAGAACGAACATTGTCCATTCACCCCTGAACCAGGAATGCCATCTACAAAACAACAATGGTTGGGTATTTGGAAGCAATCCTCTACCAGGGAAGACCCTACCACTGCTCTGGCATCAACCTACTCAAAAGAGACTTCACTTAACACCCAGAAGACTCAACAACAACAATGACCTGCTTTCAGGACAGGGCTCTCTGCATTGACCTCTAATTGTGAGATGAAACTAGAGGATGCTCCACAACATCCTGACTTCGATGTAGGAGATTCCAGGATCTTTAGCTACAGAAACCTGACACCAACAACAGCGACTGTGTGAAAAAGAAAAGTGTATTGGCACTACAGACAATGACTTGGGTTGGAAAACCTAGTATGCCTGAAGCATAAAGTCTTATGCCAGAAAACTACAGGGGTAAGGTCTTCTTATATTTAGGCCAAGGCTTTTCCTTTTCATGCCCCCATATTTTGCTGGGACTATGCAAACAACAATTGCTGTTCTAACATTTTTGCTGTGCTCCTTTCATTCTTATCCTTATAGTCTTTCTATTTTTTAATAACTTTGCCTTTGTTCTTCCTGAAATAATGTATTATGATCAATTGTGTCAACTATGTGATATACTTTCTTTAAATATATTTAAAAATAGTCAAAAGCAGACTAATATAATAGTATTAAACTTCAGACCAGGAAGTCTCAAGGTCTATTTTGAGGTTAACTTAAATTAATATGCATGTGCATGTACTGTAAAAAAATACTATGCCTTTAATGTTAAAGGTGTTACATAAATTTTGTGGCTTTAGATTGGTTTGTGTACTGCTAAGAAATGTTATAATGTACTACAATCTGGAGACTTGAGGGACAAAGTAATTGTGCATGCATTTTGTTTTACTTTTATTTTTTTATAATTATCTTTATTTAAACACTGTGACTACAAATATGATTATAGTTGTATGATTACAGTCATGTAAAGAACACCCCCCTTCATCAGTGCAACATTCCCACCACCAATTTTCCAGATCTCCCTCCTCCCCAACCCCCCCTTACCTGTACTCGAGACAGGCTTTCTATTTCCCTCTTTCATTCACATTGTTATGATAGTTTTCAGTGTAGTCATCTCTCCAACTGCACTCATCACTCTATGTGATGAGCTTCATGTCATGAGCTGCCACTACCAGCCCTCATCTCTCTTGTCTCTGAGATACTGTTAAAACTGTCTTTCATTTTTCTTAAAGCCCATAGATGAGTGAAACCATTCTGCATCTTTTTCTCTCCCTCTGACTTACTTCACTCAGCATAATAGATTCCATGTACATCTATGTATAGGAAAATTTCATGACTTCATCTCTCCTGACGGCTGCATAGTATTCCATTGTGTATATGTACCACAGTTTCTTTAGCCACTCATATGTTGAAGGGCATCTTGGTTGTTTCCAGAGTCTGGCTATTGTAAATAGCGCTGCAATGAATATAGGTGTAAGGAAGGAATTTTTGTATTGTATTTTTGTGTTCCTTGGGTATATTCCTAGGAGTGGTATAGCTGGATCATATGGAAGCTCAATTTCCAGTTTGTGAAGGAATCTCTATATTGCTTTCCATAAAGGTTAAACTAGACGGCATTCCCACCAGCAGTGGATAAGAGTTCCTTTCTCTCCACATCCCCGCAAGCACTGCTTGTTTTCCTTTTTTGTGATGTGTGCCAATCTCAGTGGCATACTTTTCTTAATGATTTATGGCTGAAAGTTCAAAATTAAGGTGTCAGCAAGGGGATTTCTTCTAAGAATTTTGTTTATGGGTGATTTTCTTCCCACTGTAAGAAAGAAAGAAAGAAGAAAGAAAGAAAGAAAGAAAGAAAGAAAGAAAGAAAGAAAGAAAGAAAGAAAGAAAGAAAGAAAGAAAGAAAGAAAGAAAGAAAGAAAGAAGGAAGGAAGGAAGGGAAGGAAGGAAGGAAGGAAGGAAAGGAAGGAAGGAAGGAAGGAAGGAAGGAAGGAAGGAAGGAAGGAAGGAAGGAAGGAGAAGGGAGGGAGGGAGGGAGGGAGGGAGGGAGGGAGGGAGGGAGGGAGGGAGGGAGGGAGGGAGGGAGGAAGGAAGGTAGGAAGGAAGGAAGGAAGGAAGGAAGGAAGGAAGGAAGGAAGGAAGGAAGGAAGGAAGGAAGTAAGGAAGGAAAGAAGAAATAAATATGTTCCTAGCACCAGTTTCTAACAGAACCAATTTCTCACAGAATAAATATTATTAAATTGACTAATCCCTGAGAATTAGGTGTGGACGCATGGGCCCAGTGAGCAACTCATGAAGAGGGATAAGAAGGTATAAGAAGTTAACAGGAGTACTTAGGGTACTTCACAGTCTCATCGTTAAAACTCATGTAAACAAACCAATAAAAAAAATGAGCCAGTATCATTCAATTCAATAAGAAAGAATCAACTTATTCAAAACAAACTGATAAAATAATGATCCAGTATATCATTCAAGTCAAATAATGTCCCTAGTATCCATCTAAGACTCAGATGGTGGCATTATAATTTGAGACTCAAATTCAGTTGGGACAAAGTACATTTTAAATTAATTCTGAATGAGATGTCAAAAGGATGATGCTTTGAACGAGGGTGATCAATACATGTTTTCTTGATTTATGAAGGACATAATGTATAAAGGAGCAATATGAACAATATTATGAAGTGAAACTTAGTGTAATATGCTAGTCATGGAAAAGTAAAGAATCTAAAATTTCTATAATGAGGTTGGTGGTAAACATAGGGTGGAAAAGAGAAGGAAGCAAAGACTAAAGAGGCAGAATATATGTTGAAATTTTTTCTCTCCTTACCTATCCTCAGAATATGTGTTGAATTTTAAACTTCTTTTTTCTAATAAAGAAAAACAGTCTTCCTAAATATTTTGCTTTATTTATTTGTCCATAGCCTTTATGTCATTTTAACATAAAAAAGACATTTAAAAAATGTTAGCTCATTAAAAAGAACAAATGAGAGATCTATGAATAAAAGTAATAAAATAGGGGCTGGAGAGATAGCATGGAGGTAAGGCATTTGCCTTTCATGCAGGAGGTCATCGGTTTGAATCCCAGCATCTCATATGATCCCCCATGCCTGCCAGGAGCAATTTCTGAGCCTGGAGCCAGGAATAACCCCTGAGCACTGCCGGGTGTGACCCAAAAACCATAAAAAAAATGTAATAAAATGAAGAGCAATGGGAGGATTTCTTTTTGAAAATTAAAACACTGTTGAGTAATTTTGAAAATAAGCCTGATTAGTGTTTGAGTTAGATAAATAGAAGAGTTAGGGTAATCTGCCCCTAGTACACAAATTTGAAATGAATTTTGCAGGAAGAAACAATAAACCCTAAGAACAATTAAATCAAGAAAACAAAGGAACAGTAAAAATAATAATAATCTCCACTGAGGACGATATTTGCCTCTGGCTTGTGGTAGATGCCCTTAACTATATTGAGAAAGGTTCCTTCCATTCCCATCTTGCTGAGAGTTTTGATCAAGAATGGGTGTTGGACCTTATCAAATGCTTTCTCTGCATCTATTGATATGATCATGTGATTTTTATTTTTCTTGTTGTTGATGTTGTGTATTATATTGATAGATTTACGGATGTTAAACCATCCTTGCATTCCTGGGATGAAACCTACTTGATCATAGTGGATAATCTTCTTAATGAGGCATTGAATCCTATTTGCCAGGATTTTGTTAAGGATCTTTGCATCTGCATTAATAAGCAATATTGGTCTGTAATTTTCTTTTTTCGTAGCATCTTTGTCTGGTGTATGTATCAAGGTGATGTTGGCTTCATAAAAGCTATTTGGAAGTGTTCCCATTTGTTCAATTTCATGAAAGAGTCTTGCCAGGATTAGTAGTAGTTCCTCTTGGAAAGTTTGAAAGAATTCATTAGTGAATCCATCTGGGCCTGGGCTTTTGTTTTGGGGCAGATATTTGATTACCGTTTTAATTTCATCAATAGTGATGGGGGTGTTTAGATATGCTACATCCTCTTCCTTCAACTGTGAAAGATTATAAGTGTCTAAGAATTTATCCATTTCTTCCAGGTTCTCATTTTTAGTGGCATAGAGTTTCTCAAAGTAGTTTCTGATTACCGTTTGAATCTCTGCCTTATCAGTAGTGATCTCCCCTTTTTCATTCCTAATACGAGTTATCAAGGTTCTCTCTCTCTCTCTCTCTCTCTCTCTCTCTCTCTCTCTCTCTCTCTCTCTCTCTCTCTCTCTCTCTCTGTCTGTTAGTTTTTCCAGTGGTCTATCAATCTTGTTTATTTTTTCAAAGAACCAACTTCTGCTTTTGTTGATCTTTCTGATTGTTTTTTGGGTTTCCACTTCGTTGATTTCTGCTCTCAGCTTTGTTATTTCCTTCTGTCTCCCTATTTTTGGGTCCTTTTGTTGAGCACTTTCTAGTTCTATGAGCTGCGTCATTAAGCTACTCAAGTAAGCCCCTTCTTCCTTCCTGATGTGTGCTTGCAAAGCTATACGTTTTCCTCTCAGTATTGCTTTTTCTGTGTCCTGTAAATTCTGATAGTTTGTGTCTTTATTGTCATTTGTTTCCAGGAACCTTTTGATTTTCTCCTTGATTTCATCTCGGACCCAATGGTTAAGCCGTTCCTCTAAATTCTGGCACAAGACAAGGCTGTCCTCTCTCACCACTCCTATTCAACATAGCACTGGAAGTACTTGCTATAGCAATTAGGCAAGAAAAAGATATCAAGGGAATCCAGATAGAAAAAGAAGTCAAGCTCTCGCTGTTTGCAGATGACATGATACTCTACCTAGAAAACCCTAAAGTCTCTAAGAAAAAGCTTCCAGAAACAATAGACTCATATAGCAAGGTGGCAGGCTACAAAATTAACACACAAAAATCAATGGCCTTTCTATACACCAATAGTAATAAGGAAGAAATGGACATTAAGAAAACAACCCCATTCAAACTCACACAAACTCAAATATCTTGGAATCAACTTGACTAAAAATGTGAAGGACCTATACAAAAAAAACTATAAAACTCTGCTCCAAGAAATAAGAGAGGACACGCAGAAATGGAAGCAAATACTCTGCTCATGGATTGGCAGGATTAACATCATCAAAATGGCAATACTCCCCAAAGCATTGTATAGATTTAATGCAATCCCTCTAAAGATACCCATGATATTTTTCAAAGAAGTGAATCAGGTACTTTTGAAATTCATTTTTAACAATAAACACCCTAGAATAGCTAAAGCAATCATTGGGAAAATGAATATGGGAGGAATTACTTTCCCGAACTTTAAAATGTACTACAAAGCAATAGTTATCAAAACACCATGGTATTGGAATAAGGACAGGCCCTCAGATCAGTGAAATAGGCTTGAATACTCAGAGAATTTTCCCCAGACATACAATCACCTAATTTTTGATAAAGTAGCAAGAAATCCTAAATGAAGCAAAAAAAGCCTCTTCAACAAGTGGTGTTGGCACAACTAGCTAGCCACTTGCAAAAAAAATGAACTTAGACCCCCAGCTAACATCATGTACGAAGGTTAAATCCAAATGGATGAAAGACCTCGATATCAGACCTGAAACCATAAGATATATAGAACAATACATAGGTAAAGCACTCCAGGACATTGAGACTACAGGCATCTTCAAAGAGGTAACTGCACTCTCCAAGCAAGTGAAAGCAGAGATTAACAGATGGGAATATATTAAACTGAGAAGCTTCTGCACCTCAAAAGAAATAACGCCCAGGATACAAGAGCCCCCCACTGAGTGGGAGAAACTATTCACCCAATACCCATCAGACAAGGGACTAATCTCCAAAATATACAAGGCGCTGACAGAAATTTACAAGGAAAAAAAACATCTAATCCCATTAAAAAATGGGGAGAAGAAATGGACAGACACTTTGACAAAAAATAAATACAAATGGCCAAAAGACACATGAAAAAATGCTCCACATCACTAATCATCAGGGAGCTGCAAATCAAAACAACTATAAGGTACCACCACACACCCCAGAGATTGGCACACATCATAAAGAATGAGAATAAACAATGTTGGCGGGGATGTGGAGAGAAAGGAACTCTTATCCACTGCTGGTGGGAATGCCATCTAGTTCAACCTTTATGGAAAGCAATATGGAGATTCCTCCAAAAACTGGAAATCGAGCTCCCATACGACCCAGCTATACCACTCCTAGGAATATACCCGAGGAACACAAAAATACAATACAAAAATTCCTTCCTTACACCTATATTCATTGCAGCACTATTTACTATAGCAAGACTCTGGAAACAGCCAAGATACCCTTCAACAGATGAATGGCTAAAGAAACCATGGTACATATACACAATGGAATATTATGCAGCTGTCAGGAGAGATGAAGTCATGAAATTTTCCTATACATGGATGTACATGGAATCTATTATGCTGAGTGAAGTAAGTCAGAGAGAGAAAGAAAGATGCAGAATGGTCTCACTCATCTATGGGTTTTAAGAAAAATGAAAGACATTCTTGCAATAATGACTTTCAGACACAAAAGAGAAAAGAACTGGAAGTTACAGCTCACCACAAAGAGTGATGAGTTTAGTTAGAGAAATAACTACGTTTTGAACTATCCTAATAAAGAGAATGTACGAGGGAAATAGAAAGCCTGTCTAGAGTATAGGCGGGGGTTGGGGGGGAGGAGGGAGATTTGGGACATTGGTGATGGGAATTTTGCACTGGTGTTGGGTGGTGTTTTTACATGACTGAAACCCAAACACAATCATGTATGTCATAAAAAAATAATCAAGCTTTAACCTAAGAGAGTAGCAACACTCTTAGTAGCTTACACACCAAGTTTAAACCCAAATTCTTATCATTAATAGACAAAGTAATATACCAAAGAGGAACATAAATTTAAAGTTGAGTCACGCTGGATAATGTACCTATTCCATCAACATAAAGGTGATAGAGAGAAACCCAAACTGTTTACAAAACACACTTAGCACATATTCCAAACAAGTTATAGCTATGATTATTTTCCAATTTTGCTTAGGAGATAAGTGAATGGCATAAGTATCAGATATTTCATTAGACAGATACACTCAGAAGGAAGACCAGCCAAGACTTTAATCCTTATGTACTAAATTTACAGGCAATGTTCTTTCATGATATCACATTTCAGGAGATAGATAAAATGTCTGCTCAGAGAGAGGAAGAGAGAAACTTAAAATTTAGTCATATGGGTATGAGAATTGCAGTAAGGAAATAGTATTGATTCTGAAAGATTTGATTTCAGCTTATAAACTTTCATTATAGACCTCATATGTGTTCAGCTCTGTGGTCCTAACAGTAGAATGGGAAGAGGAGAAACTCAGGATTAACATCCAGGAAAATCTATAATGATGACAGGAGTTACTAGAAAATCAAGGTAATGAATGTTTCATGAGCACCTACTATGTTTAAAATCGGGAACTGCTGACATAAGAATAATGAACAAGAGGAAAGTGTGATGTTTGGGATATCAGATTGTAAGTAGGGATGACTTGAAGGGACCAAATGCCACAATCAGGAAAACTGAACTTAGGAATTTTTCCATTCTAAACACTCCTTCCTTGCCAGCAAATTAAGAATGAAAAAATAGGCCCAGTTCCTACTTCCCATAGCAACTTGTCACTTCCTAATACAGATGGACACTTACTGAACTCTTAGTGTGAGGCTTCAGGAATTAAACTGAATGTGTTAAAAAAAAAAAGATAGAACAAATGACACACAGGAATTTAATGGGGATAAGTCCGATAAATACTTCTAACTATGTTTGAATGGGAGAGACCCCTATTACCACTTTTCTCTTCCATAATAAAGTGAAATGAATTAAATGAGGACAAAATTAAATAAATTTTTAGGCAAGAAATTTCAGAGTGTGGCAACTACTTCATTTTAAGCCTTCTTTCTCACTAAGTCTAGATACACTAGATATTTGACTAGATCAGAGGAGGTGCTGTCCTTGAGTTTCTCCTATCCTAGCATTTGTTGAAATAGTCAAAAATTATATTACCCAAACATTTTTCCATGACAACTAGCCAGATTTTCTTCTCCTTATCATGCATTCCTAAAACTTGCATTTTGAAAGGAGCTAGTTACTCAGTCTACCTTGTGACTTAAAAAATAATGTAGGAAACATGTCTCAAAGCCTCCACCATATTCACTCATGGGACAGTTCCATAGATTCATTCATTTTTGAAAGAAATGCAAGGCAAAATTTGAAAATTCACGTGTTTAATAGTCTCACAGCTGAAAACTCTGAGGTGAGAGAAAAGTGGGCTAAGTTCCCACCCTGTCGATTCCTTGGCAGCTGTATTCACAGTCCATAATCACCCCCACATCAATGCTCCAACTTCATCACTTTTCCACTAATATCTGCAGAGACACCTAGCCAAACAGAACTCAAGGTATGATGATTTGGGGGCTGAGAACACTTCTCAGAGTGAGAGGGAAGCCTCCACCATACCCTTCATGACGCTGTATTCCAGAGTCCCACCAGCCACAGAAACTTCCCTCAGCTGCTGCCTGTCAGCTCATTGTCTCAGCTTCACAATTTCTATAAATTCCTAGTGCAATACCTCCAAATTTTTCAATATTGACACACTTTGTTAGTAATGTACTAAATTAGGGGCCAGAGCAATAGCATAATAGAGAGGGCATTTGCCTTGCACACAGCCAACCAGAGTTCTATTTCAACATCTCATATCGTCTCCAGAGTTTGCTAGGCATGATTTCTGAGCGCAGAACCAGGAGTAACCACTGAGAGTTGACAGGAGTGACCCAAAATCAAAAACAAAAACAAAAACAAAAAAAACCTACCAAATTAGATGTCAAGGTAGTATAAATGTCAATTAATGTCAACAAACAAAACCAATAATAAAATGATCAACTAACCATAGACAGATTAGTAAACTTCAGACAATGACTCAATGACCCTATTTATTCTTTTCTGAGTAGTAGTTCTTTATTTTTTTCTTTTCTTTTTTATTTCTCTAACTGGACTTCACAACTTGATTTAATTATTTCTTTTTTTATTATAAAACCTTTATTTAAGCACCATAATTACAAGCATGATTGTGGTTAGGTTTCAGTCATAAACAACACCTCCTCTTCACCAGTGCAACATTCCCACCACTGATACCCCCCACTCATCTCCTCCCCAACCCCTGCCTATATTAGAGACAGGCATTCTACTTCTCTCAGTCATTAACATTATCATGCTAGTTGTTAGTGTACTTATTTCCCTAACAGCATTCAGCACTCTTTGTGGTGAGCTTTATATTGTGGGCCAGTTCTTCTAACCTTTCACTCTACTGTCTCTGAAATTATTACAATATTGTCTACTTTTTTTTAAATGATGAGTGAGACTATTTTGTGTCTATCTCTCTCCCTCTGACTTATTTTACTCAGCATAATAGAGTCCCTATACATCCATGTATAGAAAAATTTCATGACTTCATCTCTCCTGATGGCTGCATAATATTCCATTGTGTATATGTAGCATGCTGTCTTTAGCCATTTCTCTGTTGAAGGGCATTTTGGTTGTTTCCAGAGTCTGGCTATTGTAAATAGCACTGCAATGAATATAGTGTGAGGAAGGGATTTTTGAATTGTATGTTTGTGTTCCTAGGATATATCTCTTGGAGTGGTATTGCTGGGTTAGATGGGAGCTCAATTTCTAGTTTTTTTGAGGAATCTCCATATTGTTTTCCATAAAAGCTTGATTAGATGGCATTCCCACCAGCAGTGAATAAGAGTTCCTTTCTCTCCACATTCCCGCCAGCATCACTTGTTCTCATTCTTTGTGATGTGTGTCAATCTCTGTATCATGAGATGTTACCTCATAGTTGTTTTTATTTGCATCTCCTCCTTAAAGATGTCTTTAGTCTCAATGTCATGGAGTGTTTTTCCTACATGTTGCTCTATCTACCTTATGGTTTCAGGTCTGATATCAAGGTCTTTAATTTATTTGAATTTGACCTTCATACATGGTGTTAGCTGGGGGTCTCAGTTTGCTTTTCTGCATGTGGTTGACCAGTTTTGCCAACACCACCTGTTGAAGAGGTTTTTCTTGCTCCATTTTGGATTTCTTGCCATTTTATCAAAAATTAAATGATTGTATATCTGGGGAACAGTCTCTGAATACTTAAGCCTATTCCACTGGTCTGAGGATCTCTCTTTATTCCATGCTCTTTTGATAACTATTGTTTTTTAATACAATTTAAAATTGGGAAAAGTATTGCTTTCCATATTTGTTTTCCCAAGGATTGCTTTAGCTATTTATCGGTGTTTATTGTTCCAAATCAATTTCAGGAGTGTTTGATTCACTTCTTTGAAGAATGCTATGGGTATCTTTAGAGGGATTGCATTAAATCTGTACAATACTTTGGGAGTACTGCCATTTTAATGATGCTAATCCTGCCAATCCATAAGCAGGGTATGTGTTTCCATTTCTACATGTCCTCACTTATTTCTTGAAGTCAGGTTTTGTAGTTTTCTTTGTATAGGTCCTTCATGTCTTTAGTTATGTTGACTCCAAGATATTTGAGTTTGTGTGACACTAATGTGAATGGGGTTGTTTTGTTAATGTCCAATTTTTTCTCTGTCATTATTAGTGTGTAAGAAGGCCACTAATTTTTGCATGTTAATTCTGTATTCTGCCACATTGCTATATAAATCTATTGTTTTTAGAAGCTTTTTGGTAGTCTTTAGGGTTTTCTAAATATAGTATCATGTATCTGCAAACAGTGAGAGCTTGACTTCTTCCTTTCCTATTTGGATGTCCTTGATATTTTTTTCTTGCCTAATCACTATAGCAAGTACTTACAGTACTGTTGAATAGGAGAGGAGAGAGAGGACAGTCTTGCCTTGTGCCAGAATTAAGAGGGAAGGCTTTTAGTTTTTCTCAATTGAGAATAATGTTTACCATTGGTTTGTGGTAGATGGCCTTAACTATTTTGAGAAAACTTTCTTTCATCCCCGTCTTGATGAGAGTTTTTATGAAGAATGCTTATCAAATGCTTTCTCTGCATCTATTGATATGATCATATGTTTTTATTTTTGTTGTTGTTAATATTGTGTATTATGTTGATTGATTTACAGATGTTAAACCATCCTTGCATGCCTGGGATGAAACCTACTTGATCGTGGTGAATGACCTTCTTGATGAGGCATTGGATCCTATTTACCAGAATTTTGTTGAAGATCCTTGCATCTGTGTTCATCAGGGATATTGGTCTGTAAAATTTTTTGGCAGCATCTCTGCCTGGTTTTGGTATCAAGGTGATGTTAGCTTTATAAAACCTATTTCAAAGTATTTCCATTTTTCAATTTCTTGAAAGAGCTTGGCAAGGATTGGTAGTAGTTCCTCTTAAAAAGTTGAAAAGAGGGGCCAGAGTGGTGGCACAAAACAGTAAGGCATCTGCCTTGTGTGTTCTAGACTAGGACAGATCACGGTTCGATCCCTTGGTGTCCCATATGGTCCCCCAAGCCAGGAGCGATTTCTGAGCGCATAGCCAGGAGTAACCCCTGAGTGTAACCGGGTATGGCCCAAAACCAAAAACAAACAAACAAACAAACAAAAAAAAAAACAATAGGAAAGAAAAGTTAGAAAGGATTCATCAGTGAATAATCTGGACCTGGGCTTTTGTTTTGGGCAGACATTTGATTACCATTTTAATTTCCTCAATAGTGATAGAGGTGTTTAGATATGCTACATCCTCCTTTTTCAACCATGGAAGTTTTTAAGATTCCAAGAATTTATCCATTTCTTCCAGTTTCTCATATTCTGTGGCATAAAGTTTCTCAAAGTAGTCTGATAATCCATTGAATCTATGCAATATCTGTAGTGATCTCCCCTTTTCATTTCTAATCCAGTTTATCAAGTTTCTCTTTCTCCCTTTCTTTGTAAATTTTGCCAGTGGTCTATCAATCTTGTTTATTTTTTCAAAGAACCAACTTCTGCTTTTGTTAATCTTTTGTATTTTTTTTTTTTTTGGTTTCCATTTCATTTATTTCTGCTCTAAGCTTTGCTATTTCCTTCTGTCTACCTATTTTTGATTCCTTGTGTTGATCATTTTCTAGTTTTATAAGCTGCATCATTAAGATATTCATGTTTATCTCTCAGTACTGCTTTTGCTGTGTCCCATAGATGCTGATAGTTTGTGTCTTCATTGTCATTTGTTTCTTTTTTCTTTTTTGTTTTTTTTTTTTTTTTGGTTTTTTGGGCCACACCCGGCAGTGCTCAGGGGTCACTCCTGGCTGTCTGCTCAGAAATAGCTCCTGGCAGGCACGGGGGACCATATGGGACACCGGGGATCGAACCAACCACCTTAGGTCCTGGATAAGCTGCTTGCAAGGCAAACACTCTGCTATCTCTCCGGGCCCATTGTCATTTGTTTCTAGCAAAGTTTTGATTTTCTCTTTGATTTTGTCTCAGATCTACTGGTTGTTCAATAGTAGGCTGTTTAATTTTCAGATGTTAAAGTTTTACCTCTGTGTCCCTTTTTAGTTCACATCAAATATCAGAGCCTTGTGATCAGCAAAGGTAGTCTGCAAAATTTCTATCCTCTTATTTTATGGAGGTATGTTTTTTTTTTTTTTTTTTTTTGGTTTTTGGGCCACACCCGTTTGACGCTCAGGGGTTACTCCTGGCTATGTGCTCAGAAATCGCCCCTGGCTTGGGGGGACCATATGGGACGCCGGGGGATCGAACCGCGGTCCTTCCTTGGCTAGCGCTTGCAAGGCAGACACCTTACCTCCAGCGCCACCTACCCGGCCCCCAGCGCCACCTACCCGGCCCCGGAGGTATGTTTTATAAACCAGCTTGTAGTTTATCCTGGAGAATGACCCATGTACATTGAAGAAGAATGTGTATCCAGGTTTCTGGGGATATATTGCCTTATATATTTCTACTAGGCCTCTTTCTTCCATTTCTCTTTCCAGGGCTCATATACTTTTGTTGTGTTTCAGTCCTGTTGACCTGTCAATTGGTGACAGGGCAATGTTGAGGTCTCCCACAATTATTGTGTTACTATTGATATCTTCTTTCAATTTTGTCAATAATTGTATTAGATATTTTGCTGGTCTCTCATTGGGTGCATAAATGTTTAGTAGTGTGATTTCTTCCTGTTGTACATATACCTTGATTAGTGCAAAATGTCTATTTTTTCCCTTACAATTTTTCTGAATCTAAAACTTGTGTCATCTAATATTAATATAGCCACTCCAGCTTTTTTTAAATGTTTTTTAATGTTGTTGTTTGTTTGAATTATTTTCCTCCAGCCTTTGATTTTGAGTCTATGTTTGTTCTGACTATTCAGGTGTGTTTCTTGTAGGCAGCAGAGGTTAGATTCATCTTCTTGATCCATTTTGCCACTCTCTGTCTCTTAACTGGTGCATTTAGTCCATTGACATTGAGGGAGGTGATTATCATGAAATTTAATGTCAATGACCTTTTATGAGACGTCACAATTTCCACAGATTTTCTTTTGTTAGTTTTTTTCATTAATTACATTACCACTTAGTTATAATGAGCAATACAAAATTAATTATTTTGTGCCTGCCAAGGGGGCAGACTTGGGGTTGGATGAAAATGAGACAATGGTGGAAGAAATGTTTTACTGGGGAAGAAGGACAAGGCAAATTTAAAATAAGATGACCAGGAAAGAGTTTGATGGAATCAAAAACTTTGAGCAAATTATTAAGGATGTGAGTGAATAAGAGTTGCACAAACTTTTTTTTTTTTTGGTTTTTGGGTCACACCCGACAGTGCTCAGGGGTCACTCCTGGCTCTATACTCAGAAATCATCCCTGGCAGGCACAGGGGACCATATGGGATGCTGGGATTTGAACCATCGTCCTTTCATATGCAAAGCAAGCACCTTACAGCTGTGCTATCTCTCCGGCCCCAGAGTTGCACAAACTTAAGGAAGATTACTGCCCTAAGAAAAAATAACAAGAGTCAAGGTTCCAGACAAGGATGCATTTGGGTTGTTTATAGAACAATGAAGAGTCAATAAAGAAGCTGAAGTAGACTGAACAGGGGGGGCCAATGACTAGGTAAGACTATAAGGGAACTTGTTAGCTTCTAACAGAAGCCAAACAAATGAGATAACCTAAAACAAGAGAAAAATCTGATATCCAGAGTATTCTTTTTTGAGGGGGAACCCAGATTTGAATGAAATCCAGAATCTTGAAGTCATCATTAATGGTTCCTTCTGGAGAACTCAAAGGAGAAGTCTTCTCATACGATTTTCTAGCTTCTGATGGTTTCTTGGGCACTCCTTGACTTTTAGACACATTACTCCAATACCAGCAGGCCCCAACTGCACATTTTCTTTTCTGTGTTTCTGTGACTTACATAGACATTCTCATTGCGAATCACATGTAACTCAATGGTCTTCTCTGCATTTAAAATTGTAATAATATCTGCAGATATTCAACTCAAATAAGGTCACATTTTAAGGTTTTGGTGAGCATGACTAGATATGACTCTATTGAAACAACATCAGGAAGCAGAACTGAAGCATCAGGAGTGTGCTATTATTAATTCTTGTTAAATTGTGAGTTGGTAATTAAGGTATTAAAATGGCAGTTTATTAAAATTCTGTATGTTTAATTTAATATTTAATTATATTTAATTGATATCTCTTAAAATTAATATTCAATTAAACTATCCATTTATTTTATTAAAATAAATACAAAACCTTTGGTGTTTGAAATAGAGAGGGTTACATGACTGCCCAGTACTTCTTATTGTCTACTTAAATTCTGACTAGAGAGCAAATTGGTTTTCAAACAATTGCAAGAAAACTAGTGGTCTTTTCCTAGTTTGCATATTTGAATGGTTCTTATTAAGTCTCTATTAACAAATGTGCTTTGTTGCAATTCAAAAGAGGAAATATTTTAAAAATGCATAAATGTTATGAGAACAAGAAATATATTCACCTAGCAAGGATAGACAGACATTAACTTCCTTATGTGAACTCAAGGATAAAAGCAATTTCAGTCTGATTCACTTTATCTATTTGAATGAAAACATTTTTCTTTAAGGAAGGAAGCTCATTTCCTCACCCATCAAAGAAGAAAACAAAACTGTTATCTTAAAAATACTTAGGAGTTTAATTTAGCTAGAAAAAATATTAATGAGACTCAATATTAATTTTGAGTGTGCTGGTAACATGCCAGCTGAAATCTTGATTTACTTCTTATGTTATAACTTTTGGGAATCTGGACAGACAGAAAGACTGAAGAAAATGAAATACTATAAATTATACCAGTTCTGATGTCAAATTCCAAGCAACTTTATTGGTATTTATTACAAAATGAAGATTAAGAATGACCTTGATTTTTTGCCTCTCATATGAAAAAACTCTTGATAACAACAATGATCTCTTATTATTTATGATTTCTGCAGTATTTTCTCTCATTTAATAAAACTGGCATTTAAAAATCTCTGATCTAACAATCAGATCTTCACAATCTTATTTATTACTTTATAATTTTGATTTGGGGAACATACCCAGCAGTGTTTAGGGGGCTATTGCCTGTTCTGTGTTTGGAAGTTTCTGTTTTTTATGGCGCCAACAAATGCCTCTCTTTCACCCTCTAAACATGGAGCATTCATCATTCCTTTCCTTGTCTGACAATTATCCCCCCCCCACTCCAAAGCTCTAGTTTGCATGACCTGGTTTGAGTAATTCCTCTGCTAAGATATCATTCCCCATGACATCACTTTTTTACAGCAAAACACTCTTTTTACTCAAATCTTACAAATTTTCTATTTCTAAATTCAAGTCACTATTTCTAGCCTGGACTAATATTTCTAAACCTTAAACTATTCTCTACACGAGGAGGAGGAGAAGGGAGAAGAAGAAGAAGAAGAAGAAGAAGAAGAAGAAGAAGAAGAAGAAGAAGAAGAAGAAGAAGAAGAAGAAGAAGAAGAAGAAGAAGAAGAAGAAGAAGAAAGAAGAAAAGAAGTAAAATAAAAGAGGAGAGAACATAAAGAAGAAAAGAAGAGAATAAGATGAGGAAGAAGAAAAAGAAGAGGAGAAGAGAGGAAGAAGGAGGAGGAGAAGAGGAAGAATAGGTAAAAGAAGAGGAGGAGGAGGAGGAAGAAGAAGAGGAAGAAGAAGAAGAGGAACAGGAAGAAGAAAGAAGAACAACAACAAGAAGAACAAGAACAGCAAGAAGAACAAGAACAAAAACAAAAAGAACAAGAACAAGAAGAAGAAGAACAAGAACAAGAAGAACAAGAACAAGAAGGAGGAGGAGGAGGAGAAGAAGAAGAAGAAGAAGAAGAAGAAGAAGAAGAAGAAAGAAAGAAAGAAAGAAAGAAAGAAAGAAAGAAAGAAAGAAAGAAAGAAAGAAAGAAAGAAAAAAGAAAGAAAGGAAAGAAAGAAAGAAAGAAAGAAAGAAAGAGAAAGAAAAGAAAGAAAGAAAGAGAAAGAAAGAAAGAAAGAAAGAAAGAAAGAAAGAAAGAAAGAAAGAAAGAAAGAAAGAAAGAAAGAAAGAAAGAAAGGAGGATGAGGAGGAAGAAGAAGAAGAAGAAGAAAGAAAGGAGGAGGAGGAGGAGGAGGAAGAAGAAGAAGAAGAAGAAGAAGAAGAAGAAGAAGAAGAAGAAGAAGAAGAAGAAGAAGAAGAAGAAGAAGAAGAAGAAGAAGAAGAAGAAGAAGAAGAAGAAGAAGAAGAAGAAGAAGAAGAAGTACTTCTTTTATGTAGTTGCTGGTTTGGGTTTTTTGACTTTTTTGTCATTGGTTTTTGTTTTGTTTTGTTTTTTTGGTCTGTTTTTTTAGTTGGTTTTTTGTTCTGTTTTTGTTTTTGTATTTTGTTGTTATTGCTTTGTTGTTTTTGTTTGTTTTTTGTTTTGTTGCCTTTTTCTTCTTTTTTCCCTTTCATCTTCTAAACTGATATTTATAACACCTAAAGGGACTCCTCCTAGTATATTTTTTTCTTATTTTCCTATATCTCCAACAGAAACATATTACTTGAATCATCTTGTTCAGCCCCATAAATTGAGGGGGGAAACGGATGATACCAGGTCCAGACAATCACATGAAGATTTAGTGGAAATAAATAATGATCAGACCTGAACATTAAACCCAAAGTCAATGACAACAGAATTTATACCCAATCTACAGCAAGCTATACAAGTGGGGATCAGTTACACTAATATTCTGGGGAATAAAGGAAGGACATATGGGATGCATGCTGGGAACAGGGATGGAGAGAGGACAATTCTGGTGGTGGGAATACCCCCTGATTCATTGTCACTATGTACCTTAACTATTACTGTGAAAGGTTTGTAATTCACTTTGGCCACAATAAAAATTAATAAAAAATAGAAATAAAAAAGGTTTTCAAGATTTAAATTAATTTATTTATCACGAGAAGTTCTCCAGTGGTTTTCCATTCTACCTAGAGTAAACTTCCAAGTCCTTCTTTTTATAAATTACATCCAATTTCCTACAGTATGATTCATTTTCTCTTCCTCCCACAACTTTATGTGACCTAAAAGATTAGTTTCTTCTCTTTCCCAGTTTCATCTTTGTGCTCAGTTGAGGCCGAGGATCTCACCTCAAGCATCATAGCCTTAGCAAGTCTTCGCCAATCTGCCAAATCAGGCTACCCATTTAGTTGTATCTTATTTTATGTTTTTCATTGCACTTATCACAGTTTGTGATACAGACTTGTGCTTGGGTGATTATGCAATTCAGTTGTATGCAGATAAAAATTATATTTGAGTTAGTTAATTTAAAAGTGGCTGAACAGTCATTCTGCACAACAAAATGCTAATTAAATGTTTGTTAATGAGTGAGTTCTCCTTCCTTTCTCTACCAGGACTTTGATATATGTTATATGTTACTTGGCATTCCTAGTTATCTCTATTTTTTACACCTCTCTAAATATACAAAATCTTGCAAACCCCCATCACTAATGAATGACTCAGTATATATATTTTTACTCAAATAACAAATATATTCATACTGACCAACTTTACTGAATGTGGAGAGCAGGAATAATCATTTATACAAAACAACTTTTTATTACTTTATTTAAGTATTATGGTTACAAAATTGTTCATAATTAATTTCATTCATAGAATATACACCATCGTTCATCAGTGCACATTTCCCACCACCAATGTCCCAGTTTCCTCCACCCCCTTCCTGCTTCTAGACAGACATTTTACTTCTCTCTCTTTCCTTTTTTGACACTGTGATCTGCACTACTGCTAATGAAGGGGGACAGTGTGTATCACTTTACCTCCTTTCAGCACTCAGTTCCAGCTATCATGTGAACAGTTCCAGCTATCACCCTCATAGTGGACCCTTTTCTACCCTAACTGATTTGTTCCACTATTTGTTACAAGTTTCTTACCATGCACTGGTCCTCCTGGCCCTCATCTATATTGTCTTTGAATATTATTACTCTACTATATTTCAATATTATTACTCTACTATATTTTTTTCTTTTTTTCTATCCCACAGATGAGTGAGATTTTTCTTTTCCCTCTGACTCAGCATAATACTCTCCATATCCACACATGAATAATAATTTTTAATGGAAAAAATTCTTTACCTCTGGTTCCGTGCAATAGAAATTAGTATCAAAGTTATGTTTACTGATATAGTTTCCAAATGATAGAAGTACTTTTAGATCTGTTTTTATCCCTCAATCTCATTTGAAAATGAGTAACCAAGACCTGGGAAGGTGAAAAGTTAATTAGTGGCCACTCAGAGAAAATGTCCCCAATCTCCTATTTGCCTCTTATATTGCTGCTTTTCCAGGAAACTATAGAGAACATTAAAGCCATTAACACACAACTTTTGTTTCATGGAGAAGATAAATGAGAGATATCTTTGATGTAACATAAAGTTAGTTCAAGGTTAAAAAAAATAGATTTCCAGATCTCTTGGTTACATCCTTATTCCTGTAGTTTTGTTTCTTTCCTTGATTGGTTATTGTATGAATGATTGTTTAAGATCAGTTACAATATGTAAATAGTCATTTCTACTTGCATTTAGATGATTCTCTATGAAACCTTTCTTGATTTCTCTAAAGCTCAACCCTCTTCAACTTGTAATACTTTGCGCACAACACACTGTGGTTGCCTCTTATTGAATTTTATACTACATTTATTTGAATGTTTGTTTATAGCCTTCATTGAATTGTTGATTCTTCTAAGACAAGTTTCCTGTGCATTGTTTTTACATCATCCACAGTCATTAACACAATATTCTACAAAAACTGGCTGTGTTGTAAATAATATTGTGTAAAATATCTGATTGTAATATCATTAATATATAAACATTAAGGTAAAATTAAGATTAATGATCGTATACTTTTCCTGTTCTACAAATGGCTAAGAAGTCAATTTCTGAATAAAATTATAAGATGACATCCAGCCATTAACCCAAAATAAAGGTGTTGTCCTAATTTCTTCTTTACTATTGTCTCTTTCTTGACCTTTCCCCCCTGGTAAATTTGTACTGGTTTAATAAAGAGTCTGGCTTTGGTACTCAGAGAGACCAAAGGGAGAAACCACTGACTCCATGCCTCTCTCCTGACTTATTGGTTCATAAATACATGTGGCTTCCTGTTTCAGACACTTTGCCTACGGGTAGAAATATGCATGTGTGGTGATTTCACAGTGTAGGGCAGGGGTCTCAAACTCAATTTACCTGGGGACTGCAGAAGGCAAAGTCGGGGTGAGGCAGGGCCGTATAAGGGATTTTGCTAACCGAATATTCGCGATAAAAAATCGCATTAGTAAGAAAAAAATCACAAAAAATCACATTAAACATTTGCATATCCCGAACGGAACTGCTCGGGATATGCGAATGTATAATGCGATTTTTTTCTTACTAATGCGATTTTTATTGCAATTATTCGGTAAGCGAATAATCACGAATACTGCGTTATTTAAAGGCCGGCTGCGGGCCACAAAATGTTGTACGCCCGTGGGCCGCCAGTTTGTAGGGTATATTTTATAAACTGGTGCCTGAACAAGGACTAAGGACCCGAGAAGACCTAATGACGGTGAGTTATTCCACTATCTGGTGGATAATTGCTCTGGCTTCCTTCAAATGTACTGAGTGTGAAGTACCCATCCCCCGAACATTGGTGCACATGGGCCCTTTTCTGAATAGCTTCATGCTGCTCTGGTCTTTGTCTCAGCTGACTACCCATGGTAGTAGAGATCCCTTCAGGCGAGACAGAAGCAGGCAGTGAAGAAGAGAGAGCTGAAGGCCTTGAGCAGTCTCCCAGTGGCTCATGCTCTCCACCTTACAAAGATGCTTTCTCAAGGACCTCAGCTCCCCAACCTGGAGCAGTTTATTGAGGTCACTGATGAGATAGAAGCCAAAAAGAAAGCTCCGTAGAGGGAGACCAAGAACAGGAAGATGAACGGGTCCTCCCACTCAGATTTTAGTCTAGGTACGGAAGGCCTTTTCCGTCCTAGGTAACCTCAGCAGCTTAACAAGGAAGGAGAAGATGGAAGAGAAGATGGAGAATCCAAGCCCATCCAAAGCCCAACTGAGAAGATGCTTTCAGAACCTCTTGCAACTTTCTTCTTGGTTAATCTCTTGATCCTATTTGCCTTGGTCACTGTACTGTTGCTTAAACTCTGTGTTCTACCTGTATAGATCTTAAAAGCTATCTACCCATTTTGTTCTATGTCCCACTGCAAACAGATAATTATGTATCCAATTTTGGTGGTTTTTTATTAGTTTGCTTACTTCTGGGAAATGCATACTGTTGTTAGATGTTTACTGGTTTTCAGTTATCCTAGTGAATGTTTCCCAATTACTGTTTTGATTGTGTATATTATTTAGCAGCTTATTCTCAAATTATGTCTGCAAAAATGTTCTAATGTCTTTGTCCAAAGAAACTGATGGAAAAGAAACTCATATAGTATAGACTCCTATAAAATTACCTAATGTTTTGGCAAATTTATCTTCAAACTTTATATATATCTGCGGAAATGTTCTTGTGATTTTGTTTAGGGAATTTATGGAGAAGAAGGAATGCAGATGTTCTAGACTCATATAACAGGGCTCATTTTAAGGATGTTTAAGAAATTTCAAATTAATTGTATCTGCAGAAAGGTTCTAATGTTTATATTCAGAAAAGTCTATGACAAACTTTGTGATATGTTTAAGGCAAGACTATGAAAAAATCTGATTGTTTTGAGAATGATGTATACAATCTAACCTTTGATACTTTTACAGCCAACTTTTATTGTGCTTGTGCAAAATAAAAAACACTTTTATAAGTTCTGATCTGGGGTTTTCTGGAGGACAACAGTAGAACAAAACATTTGTAAACTTTCTCAGTTTTTTTCAGTTTTTTTTGTTTTGAACAAAAGATATTATTCATAAGAATATTTGGTTAACAACTAATGGAGAGTAAGTAATTGTCTAAAACACATAGGGGAGGGAATATAGGTTATAAAACAACATGGATCTTAAAATAACATTTATATGATTTTTCAGAAATAATTCCTTTGTTTCAACCAAAAACACTTTTTCTGATTCCTTTGAGAATAAAAAAAAAACACACACTGAGTCACAACTAGCTTCACAAAGTGTTATTCTTGACATAAATCTGGTTCCCTCCAGGATATTGTCCTTTAGAAGAAGATTTTACTTTTATTTCCTTGGGTGGAAGGATAATAGTGAATAATACAAACGAGAACTCCATGAAAGCTTTCAATAAAACCTATTTGATGAGTTAAGGAAAGATACAAATAAAAAATATAAAGGAAAAAATTTAGAAGATTACACGTGCTTGATAAATTTAATAGCTTAGTTTTGTGAAAATAATTTTATAAATAAATAAATTGATTTATTTTGCATCAAGTTATTCAAACAAAGGAGATATATGTAGAGAATCAGAGAATATGATTTCCCAGGGGAACATTTTGAGTTAAAGCAAAATCTTTCTGGAAGGTAGAATAATTTAATTCAATGTCTAACAGCATTTAATCTACTTGGAAGCTTATTCTTAAAATATTCATTGTTGGCTTAGATGTACTTTGAATTATAAGATGTCAATAATCACCCTTATTGATTTCAGAGAACCTGAAATTATGTTGCTCAATTTGGGAGATATAGAAGAAGAGCAAATATGAGCCCGGAGAGATAGCACAGCGGCGTTTGCCTTGCAAGCAGCCGATCCAGGACCAAAGGTGTTTGGTTCGAATCCCGGTGTCCCATATGGTCCCCCGTGCCTGCCAGGAGCTATTTCTGAGCAGACAGCCAGGAGTAATCCCTGAGCACCACCAGGTGTGGCCCAAAAATAAAAAAAATAAATAAAAAAAGAAGAAGAAGAAGAAGAAGAAGAAGAAGAAGAAGAAGAAGAAGAAGAAGAAGAAGAAGAAGAAGAAGAAGAAGAAGAAGAAGAAGAAGAAGAGCAAAGCCGAAACTCTTAAGAACTTAATAGTTAGCACCAAGTTTAATTATATAAAGCTTTGGTAAGATTGGAATTCAGAGTCAGATTCTTAAATAATGACATACTGGCTATACACAAAACTGTAACCGTGTTTGAATAAAGTACTAATTCAGCTATACTCAGTACACAATTAAAGAGATACAGTCTGGATAGCATTAAATAAGGATGAACAAAACCTGACAGTCTCTCTGAATTATTGTCCAAACTACAAGGAACCTTCTTAGGTCTAAGGTACTGAGCATGTCTTATAAAGTTTAAGAAAAAGTTTGTAATTTATGGTTTAAAAGATGTCAAAGGATCCTTGATAGGCATAAATCATCAAATCACAGAGCTCTTCACACCATAAGTAGGATTTGAAGCAATTCCTGATCATTCTGTGTGTGTGTGTGTGTGTGTGTGTGTGTGTGTGTGTGTGTGTGTGTGTGTGTGTGTGTGTGTGAGAGAGAGAGGGGGGGGTGTAGGTATATATATAGCTTTTATATCTTTGGTTTTCTTTTCTGTTTTACAGGATACTTGAGGGAATCCCACTAGTAAAACTGTCAGCCAGGACTGCAGTTCAAGGCAAGGACCCGAGCATATAGAGGGTACTTCTCAGGAGCTGTGTGCCTGAGATAATCTTGGTCACTGTGGCTGTGGGTGAGGCTTCAGGGAAGTACCTGGAGATGCCTGAGGGAACATGTGGTACTAGGAGCTTTCCAGAGGTCATTCATGTTTAGGCAAGCACCTTAACCATGAACTGCCTTTCCAGGTTTGTGGATTTATTTTTATATAGTTTACTATTTCTCTTTTTCTTTTTATTGGGGCTTCACATGCACAGAACTCAGGTCTTATCTCATATTCTGTGCTCAGAAGTCACTCCTGGAAGAGTTGGGGGACTAAAGTTGGTACCAAAGATCAAGCCTGAGTCAATGACTTGCAAGGCAAGTACTTTACCTGTTGTACTGTCTCTCCCATTATTTTTTTAATGTCAATATATGTACAGACACCATGATGTAAATCATGATATGATATCTTGCAAAGGAACATTAGAAAATCATGTATTTTCCAACTTGAAACTCTAGTTTTATGTATTACTTAGATCATAGTACAAATAGTTGGGCCAGAGTTTGCACCAACAGACATAAAATAAAATATTATATAAAATTAAAAAATCTATAATTCACTGAAAAATATGACTAATGGTGATGTCTAAGAATATTTGCCACAAATTCAATGAAGCATAAGTTTCAAGTTCTATTTTTCAAGTTCTAAGAATATTTGCCACAAATTCAATGAAGCATAAATTTCAAGTTCTATGTAAATGTTAAATTTCCTTGACTGTAGAATAATAAATTTAACAAAAAAATAGATATTTTAACTGTCACTACTTAAGAGCAAATTTCACATGCACTCTTACTTTTTCTTTGTTCTAGTTCCTTTCAGCTCCTCTCATAAATAATCATGCTTATTTGGGACATATGACTACAGAAATGCTCAGTTGAAAAATGGCCACTTTCATATTAATAATTAGTATAATTAATATATATTATTTATAATCAATATATTATTAATATATTATAATAATATATAATAATTAATATATAGAAATTAATAGAATTCACAAACCTATGATTGAGAAAATATCATAAAGTGCCATCCCTTTCTTGTAATAGCCTTTAGTAAAGATATGAGAAATATCCAGATAAAATATAACTGGAAACCAAAATTATATCGATCAATGATGAAACTGATATAGCTTGAGAAAAAGGGTTATACAAAAAGAGAAACAAGTGTTTTTAATGTAGTACAAAAAGAATCTTGTGTTTAGCTGTTTGGCATATCAACAGAGGCACTGACTGTGGGAAACAGTATGACCATTCCTCAAAAAATTAAAAATGCAACTACCATATGATTCAGCAATTCTACTTCTGGCTATTTATCCCCTGAAGTAAAAACACTAACTTGGATAACTATACACAGTCCCAATAGTAACTACAATCTTATTTACAGGAGCAACTCAAGTGTTTCAATAGATAAACACAAGAATTCCCGAAGCTCCCTGGGCTGACACACATGTGGCAAGAAGTGTGAAGCAAAGCCTGTCCCCCATCCATGCATGTCTCTCCATCTCAAGGATGAACCACGCTAAATACCCAAAGCCTTCAGGATTACCCATTGAAGCCTCAGTACTCATACTCATAATATGCAGGAGCACTAGCCATGCCTGTCCAGGTACCACTCACCCCTTTATTTATATTGTGTCACATGGGAGTAATAAGAAAAGATAAATTTGGGACAAGATACTCCCTGCCAGAGACATGAGCAACTGGTGGCCCAACATATAGAATCAGGGAGGGAGTTAAGCCTCATTGATCAAAATGATGCCCCTGGAGTTGTGAGTAGCTGGAATTCTACCCTATAGAGGATGTAACACCAGAAATCATGAATGATGAGGAAATTCAGCTGTGTGCAAAGACAATGACCAAAGCTCAGAATGATCCTAATCAGATCTGTAAAAACTGCTTGACATTTATGATAACAACACTTGATGTTTAATGATCTGGGGAAAGAAATGAATAGAAAATTAAGAAACTTAGAAGAGCCTAATGAAAGAACTGATTCAAGTAGAAATAAAGAAACTGAAAAAGCACAATAGCCAGTCTCAGTGGCAGCAGAATGCATGATGCTGAAAATCAAATCAGTGAGAATTTAAAATAAGGTACACAACTTCCCTAGGGGCTGGAATGTTAATGCAATGTGTAAGGTGCTTGCCTTGCAAGGAGCAGACCCAGGTTCAATCCCCAAAATTCCATATGGTTCCCTTGAGCACAGTTAGGAGTGATCTCAGCCCAAGTCAAGAGTAAGCCCAAGGGGCTGGAGAGATAGCATGGAGGTAAGGCATTTGCCTTGATTACAGAAGGTTGGTGGTTCGAATCCCAGCACCCCATATGGTCCCCCAAGTCTGCCAGGAGCGATTTTTGAGCATAAAGCCAGGAATAACCCTTGAGCACTGCCGGGTGTGACCCCCAAAAAAAAGATGTGAAAAAGGTGTGAACTAAAAACTAAACAAAACAAAAATAAAGGAGTACACAGCCCGATTAATAAAGAAAACATAAAAGAGAAGACTTAGAGGATAAAGTGATAAAGTGAGAAGGATTTAAGAGACATAATAGACAATACCAATAAGAACAGCCTCTGATTTGTAGAAATTCCAGAAGTAGAAAAAGTAAATGTAGGGTTGAAATGGAAAGGCCTTGGAGACTTTGCTGAGTGAAGCAAGTATTCTGGTGATGGTTGTTGAGTTGGAATGATGCAAGCATGAAAACAAATGTTAACTATATTGTAAAACACAGTGCCTCAATAAAAATTTGTAAATAAGTAAAATAGTGCTCAAAACTTGTAAAGGAGGTAAAAAAAATTATATATTGAAAACTGTGCGTCAATTTTGAAAGAAATGGACAAATATTCACTGCTGATGGACTAGAAGCATTAGTAGTTTGAAAATGACCATCCTACCCAAAACATCATACAGATTTAATATAATTTCCACAAAAATTATAATAGACATGTATTAAGGACTTAGGACCAACACTCGTGAAATTTATACAAAATCATAAACCTTTGCAATAGTGAAAACAATTCTGTGATAAAAGATGGGAGTTTTATACATGCATACAATGGAACATTCACCCATAAAGGAAAGAAAACTTGCAATTTATTACAGTTTGGATGTGCTTTGAAGACATTAGGTATAATATGGGGCCAAAGCAATAGCTTTCAGGGGTCCTCAAATTTTTTAAACTGGGGGCCAGTTCACAGTCCCTCAGACCATTGGAGGTTCTGACTATAGTAAAAACAAAACTTATGAATGAATTCTTATGCACACTGCATATATCTTATTTTGCAATGAAGAAACAAAACAGATATAAATACAATATGTGGCCCACGGGCCATAGTTTGAGGACCACTGGAGGTAGGGCATTTGCCTTGCACGTGTCTGACCCAGGAAGGATTGCAATTGGATTTCCCCGGCATCCCATATGGTCCCCAAGCCAGGAGCGATTTCTGAGCTCATAGCCAGGAGTAATTCCTGAGCATCACTGGCTGTGGCCCCAAAACCCCTCCAAAAAAGATATTTGGTATTTTAAGCTCATCTTTAAAAAAAAAAAAAGACATTAAGCTGGATGGTGAAACACAATGTCATGACATCACTTCCATGTAAAATCTAAAATCAGTAAACAAAACAAACAAACCTGAGCTGATGGATACAAAACAGGTATTTCTGAGACAGAATATCTACAGAACATAAATACCAAAAATTTGATAGCTATTAAGTGACTAGAGTTCTCTCAAAAAAGAAAAGTAATTTTCATCACTGTCCTTATGTATATTATTAAAATTACTGTAGTGATTATTTGACTCTATGTGAAAGTATCAAATTATTTTTTCTACCCTAAAATCTATTGTTTAAGTCAATTACATCTAAGAAAATATTTAAAATGAATGCCTATCAAAAAATTAAAAATAAAATATTTGCAAAGATAACAAAAATACCAGTCAAGAAATCATCTGCAATAGCAATAACTTACGGAGACAACGACATACATTTGGAGGCCCAGAGCTAGTACTGGGATTTAGGCATTTGCCTTGCATGTAGCTGATCATAATTGGATTCCTATAATCACATATAATCCTCAGAGGACCTCCAGAAGTGAACACCAAGCATAGAGCCTGAGTATGAGAGGGTACTCCCTCCAAAAAAGGAGAAAAGAATTTTTGAAACAAATCAATTATGTAATGGGACAATTTTATGATTTAGTTGATGAGAAAGAAGAAAGCTAAGACTATCAAGAAAAGATATGTTTATTTCTGATTTCAATATGAAAAATAGATGGGCAAGTACAATGTAACTCAAGATATGCTATTCTGAGAACATCAATAATAAATTGATAAGCCAGTGTTATCAATTTAAACAGTACTTGATATTAAATCTATACACACACAAACCCTTGAGTGTTGCCCAAAATGAAAAAGAATGAATGGGGAAAAAAAGAAAGAAGTATTTTCTGGATAATAAAATGAGTTAACATTTCATATACAACGGTCATTTTACACAAATTCTCACCAGTTTTTTAAACAAAGACTAAATTCCTGACTATTTTTCTATAAAATCTAATAAATCTTATTACTAAAAATACATAGTTCTCAATCCCATATAAAGAAGAGTTATAAAAGTAAGACAGTTCATTAAAACAATTATTTTTATAGTTTATGCTTATTTTTTTCAATTTAAAAGAATAGGTATTCTGGGGCCGGGAAGGTGGCGCTAGAGATAAGGTGTCTGCCTTGCAAGCGCTACCAAGGAAGGGACCACGGTTCGATCCCCCGGCGTCCCATATGGTCCCCCCAAGCCAGGGGTGATTTCTGAGCACATAGCCAGGAGTAACCCCTGAGCGTCAAATGGGTGTGGCCCAAAAACCAAAAAAAAAAAAAAAGAATAGGTATTCTGTGTCGTTTTTTTTTTAATTTCAATTATATACTTCTATAACTAATTTTACATTATAGTTAATTTATAATGAAATCAAAGAGACTTACCTAAATTGTATAAACTTCATGTTTCATCAGTTTAGTTTTTTTCCTTTTTCACTAGATGATTTCAAGTATAACTATCTTGTTCTCAAATATTTATGATTTATATAATTTGCTTCATATTCCATTGTCAAAAACATACATAAGGACTTATTGTAAGCCCAATAAATGATTCTATAAATGATAATATTAAATAACAAGCACCTTTGCCAAGAGTAGAGTGAATTTCATAGTGTTTTCCATTATTATGTTACCATCATTGTCCCTCAAATTAAGATTAAAAATACACAAAGGGACATCTAATTGAAAATTATAATCAAATAACCCTTTAATTGGAATATAATAGAGAAGTCATCATGATTAGAGAGCAGAAGCTGATAGAAAAGTATTAATTCCTTTTCTGTCTTCCTCCTCATTTTTTGTCTTACGGTCAATTTCAGCCAACTTTTTGTGATACAGGTATGGTTAGGCAGAGTTCCCAGAACCCATACTCTTGTTCTTTTTAGAACTTGTACCCCGTGTACTTTAATGTCTGTTCATGCTAACCAAGTGCTACAGTTTGTGACTCCCAAAAGACAAGCTATCCCCTCCTGCGGAGGACTGAGAATTGTGGGCATCCCCTGGTGCTTCCAGACAGTCCCTCAAGGCCATCTTGTCCTGCTGGTTCCTGGCTCTATCCTGACCTCTAGTGACCACTGTCGGAAACCACTCAATCTGAAGTCATTGCTGTACTGACTTGATTGATTTAAGTGTCTCAGTGAGAATCAACCTAGAAATCATTTACTTATAGGAAACGCAAAACTTTAGTTATAAATAAAAATTTACTAACTGAAAATTAAGATAAGAGGTACAGGAAATTAATCCTAGTTCACACAAAATCAAGTTTCTCTACTGAGTTTAATCATTTACAAATGTAGTATATTCATCATCCACCTCACTAGACATCCATTTTCCATAATATCTGACAAAGATTATCCAGAAAATCTGCCCCAAGGCTTGGCCTGGGATAATCTTGTCCAGAATCCTAGCTATGGTTTTACAAATGAGTGTCAGTTCAGTTTCACATGCTAATTCAGAGAGAAAGGCCATTAGAATTACCTTATTCATCACAGGGAAGATAGTTCTGAATAACAATAATGTGGCTGGTTCCCTGAGGCTAATTGAAGAGGCTTTGTCATGCTGACTGAAGTTAGTGAGGAGACTTACAGATACAGAATGATCTTTCTACTAAGTGAGGTATAAGCAAATAAAGTGGGAATATAATAAATGCTAAAAGGCAAAAGAAACAAAGAGCCAGTCTTTAGTAGAAAGGGGAAGAAAGGGGCAGAGACTAAATGTGAGGGTATGGGGAAACACTAGAGCAGTGGGGGAGGAAGATGACATTGGTAGAGGGCATTGGACTGGGTTATGAGTGAAATCCTGTCATTAAAAGTATCATACACCATGCAGCCTAAAATAAAATTTTGGGGGTCACAGCCAGCTTCACACAGGGGTTTTCCTGGCTCTGTACTCAGAAATAACTCCTGGCAGAATTGGGGGACCATTTGGGATACTAGGGATCAAAACTGGGTAGACAGTGTGCCAAACAAACTCCCTCCCTGCTATGTCATTCTCTGGCCCCTAATTTAAAATTTTTTAAAAACAGAAAGAAAAAGAAATAGAAAAGATATAGTAACAAAAAGTAGTAGAAAGAAGACATAAGGAACAAATAATTTAACAAGTAACACATATGAGAGGAACTGTTCTTCTATAAGAAATTCAAAATGTGGAGCCAGAGCAGTGGCGCAGCAGTAGGGAGTTTGCCTTGCATGCAGCTGACCAAGGATGGACTGAGGTTCGATCTAATCCCCCCCAGAGTCTCATATGGTCCCCAAACCAGGAGCGATTTCTGAGCTCATAGCCAGGAGTAACCCTGAGCATCATCAGGTGTGGCCCCAAATCAAAACAAAACAAAACAAAAACATTCAAAATGTGACTAAAGTACAGGAAATGAAAATGATAAAAGAGCAGAAATGTAGTATTTGGAGTTCTGGAAAAACATTTTAAAACAATATGGGAGGCTTAAGTATGGCAGTGCAATAAGGAGCATGACGAAGATAACTGGAAAAGCTGAAATAAGAATAAATCCAGAGCACCACCCAGTGTAAACTAATATCAAAACAATGGACTAAAAAGATAGTACAGTAGGTACTACTGTACAACCATAGATTGTGACTGGAATTAAATCCTCAGAACCCATATGGTACCCTGAGGTTGCCAGGGATGATACCTGAACAGAATCAGGAGTAGGCCAGGGGTATACTATCTTATGTGCACCCACTCCCACAAAGAAAACAAAAACAATAACAAAACCCAACCCAGATGGAAAGGTAATAATTCCATGGTAATTTAAAATACTGCTTTTTCATTATAGCTGTGTTATTTAAGAAAATATAAATATAAATAAATAAATAAATAAAAAGAAAAAAAATCCCCATTTATACCCCCAATTCTTCACATTAAAATCAGAACCCTGGGCTGGAAAGATAGCATGGAGGTAGGGTGTTTGCTTTGCATGCAGAAGGATAGTGGTTCGAATTCCTATAGTCCCCCAAGTCTGATAGGAGTGCCTTCTGAGCATAAAGCCAGGAGTAGTCCCCCAGCTCTGCCAGGTGTGACCCCCCAAAAAAACCAGAACACTTTGTTGTCTCACCAAAAAAAATAGAAAGAAAATATAAATAGGTTTTTAGACAAGTTATTTATTTTACGTTGATTTTTGCATATCAACAAATAAAATGCATATTATAATCATTTAGCTGACAAATTTCCACCTAATAGTGCTTAAAAAATGATAACACAACTCAGTGGTATTTTTATTATTGATTTTACTTTTGTATAGTGACACGAAGAAATTGTAAATAGACAATATTATCAGAGTTCTTAATAAGTGACCCAATAAAAAAAGTCACTATTCATAGATTGATGTCTCTACAGATTGTTTTTAATTAGGTACAGGGCTCTGGTCAAAGAATAAATTGTGAGGTTGATTTTATTTGCTTTGTGTATGATATTCAGTTTCTTCTTGTATCATATTTTTTCATGATCACTGCCCACAGATATCTTCCATTACTTTATAGATTTATTTGATTGATAGAACTAAGATGGGTGGATGGAAACGAATATTTGTAATAAAAAGAATTTTATTCAAGGGAGGCCTGACCCCATAAACTACAATAAAAAAAAAAAATAGAAAAAGAGCATGTAGGAAGCCTGGAGTTATTTCCATAACAATATGCTTCAAGGGCTGACAATCCCTATATCTCTTAGGCCAAGGGATTTCCTTTTCTAATCTCCCAATATTTACTGTGTCTATGCAAAAAAAAAAAAAAAAAAGCACAATTTTTGATTTTTGTTTTTCTTCATTTTATCTTTTTATTTCGTTCTTGTGGTTACTGTTTGGTTGTTGTCTTTATTGCTGTGGTACTTTTTTTGTAGTTGCTGGTTTTCGTTTTTTTGTTTGATTTTTGGTGTTTTTTTTGTTTTGTTTTTATTTGTTTCTGTTTTTTGTATTTTTTGTATTATTGTTATGTTTTTCTTCTTTTTTCCCTTTCTTATTTTAAATAAATATCTATAATCTCTAGATGGATTCCTCCTGTTTTTTTGTTTGTTTGTTTTCTTTAAGCAGAACCACATAACTTGAATCATCTTGTTCTGCCTCACATATTGAGGGAAAAAATAATGGATAGTACCAAGACCAGTCATATGAACATTGAGTAGAAATAAAAAATGATCAGACTTAAACACCAAATTCAAAGTCAACAACAACAGAATCGATACCCATGCTACAACTATCTATATATAGAAGGGACCACTTATACTAGTAGCCATGGGGTGAGGGGCTAAAAAAGGGGGATTTGGGATGCATTCTGGGAACAGGGGTGGAGGGAGGACAACACTGGTGGTGGAAATCCTTCTGATTCAATGTCACTATGAACCTAAAATATTTCTGTGAAAGATTTGTAATTCACTTTGATTACAATAAAAATTATTAAAAAACATAAATTGTAATCTTGAGTTAGGCATATCTTTGAGTATTGGAATCTCATCACAAAGAAAAGTAAAAGCAAAAGCAAACAAATGTAACCAAATTGAAAATAAATATATAAACAAATAGTCAGAAAAAATTTTTTGAACCTACTTAATTGAGAAATATATTCATTGGTGAGAATATAAATTGGCACTGCTCTGTGGAAAACAGCATGAATGTTGCTCAGAAAAGTAAGAATGGAAGTATTATATGATATATTTTTTACCATAGTTACCCTAAAAAACATTAATTAATTCAAAGACATATATACTCCCCTATGTTTATAGCATTATTTTCAATTGCTAAGGTACAGAAACCATCTAAATGCCTGTCAGTGGACATAGAATATGTGGTAACACATGTACATTAATATACTTCTAAATATGCTATGTAATACTACTCAGCTATACAATTTATACAGCTATACAGCTTATACAATTTTGCAACTTGTGACATGGAAAGACCTATCAGGCTTGCTTCAAGCAAACCTGAGAAAGACAAATACAGTATAAATACAGTATGATTTCATACATGTGTGGAAGAATAAAACAATTAAACTAAAAACAACAAAAAAACCTTTAGATTATAAAATATTATTAATCATAGGGGAAGAGGGAATGAGAAGGTAGTTAAGTGGGGTAAAGGGATGCATCCATTAAATGTATCCCTTCAATTCAAATGGATGGGAACTAGGGTGGGTTTTTTGTTTGTTTGTTTTTTTGAGATGATAATGTTGTATATACAGACATTGAAATAAAGTTCTATACCAGAAACCTCTATTATGTTTCAAATCAGTGCTACTTCAATATAAATATAGAGAAAGATGGATAGACAAAATTCAACATTAAAGAATCAATTAAAGAACTACGAATCAGTAAATACCAAAGGAACATGGTGGGGGGCAAGCCTAAAGAGTAATGAGTTGTCTGATAATAAATACAGAACCTAGAAAAGCAAGTAAATAACTGAGAGAACTGAAAAAGGGTATAGAAATCACACAATAGGGGGCTGGAGAGATAGCATGGAGGTAAAAGCATTTGCCTTACATGCAGGAGGACAGTGCTTCGAATCCCAGCATCCCATATGGTCCCCCAAGTCTGCCAGGAGCAATGTCTAAGCATAGAACTAGGAGTAACTCTGAGCACTGCCGGGTGTGACATTCCCCCCCCCCCCAAAAAAAAAAGAAAAGAAAAAAAGAAATCCCACAATAAGGGATTATAAATATAGAGCTGACACAGCTATTTTGTCCTAGGAATTAGGGAGCTCATAAAAATTCCTGCAACTCTAACTCTATTGTGATCTTCTGGCTGCCAGCAAGTTCTAAGTTGCCTATTGCTTGAGTCAAGTGCTTATTTTTTATGGTTAAAAACAATAAGCCAAGTAAACAAGTAATAAAGCCCCTTCATGTTCCTTTTGTAAGAATTTTACAATTTCCTTCTTTAATACATAAAATATAGTTTCACATGTGTGACTGATCTCAGCTTTCTCCCACTTCTATTCTGACCTGGCAACACACATTTCTTTCCTTTCCTGTCTGCATCAGCTAGGGAACTTGTGGAAATTGTAACTGCATGGCCTCATCCCGCAGTAATTCAATCTTGATTTCTGGGATGAAAGCATCTAGCTTTTCATTGACTCCCCAGTCCAAGGCTGATCTTGTCATGAAGTCCAAGTGAGCACAAACTAACGGCTAAAGATTATTGAGTATCCAAAGTAGACCAACCACCTATTATATTTCCTTTCCTCAATTTAAAATGACCAGCACAGAAAAAAAAATATATGTTCTGGTGTGTTTATAAAGTGCTAAACTGAATGATTGCAGACAATTCATTTTCTGAGAGGACTGTGCTCTGTCCATTTCCTAAACTCACAATTTGGGTCCAGAATATGAGCCAGATGGGGCCACAGAAGACTAAGTGCCTCCAACTAGTACAAAGTTACTTTTTTGCAGTTCCAGAAAAAATGACAAGAATTTTAATTTCAGAAACTATCTTTCCAGTTCAAGCATTTCCCCTAATTACTATCATTTCCACAGTTGTTTTCTCACAACCTAATAGATGTGATGCTCCATTTCACGAATCGTCTTTACTCTGTGTTAATGTCCCATCATCATTTTTATCTTCCCTCCAGCACTTGGGTAGATTTAGCTTTCTCATTAATCATATTTTGTGTAATCTGAAAGAAATCCAGTCCACATACATGCTGATGGTTCCAGTGTTCTGCTCTCAACCTTACTTCTGACATTTTAGACTTATATGGCAACATTTCAAAGACTCCTCGAATTTATTGCCTTCAATATTGAAGTCAGATTTTTTCCCCTCCTATCCTGATTGTCTTTTGAATAAATCTATATCATTTATCCAGATTCCTTCTCACACCCAAATTTACCTTCAATGAGTCCCTTAGGAATGATGCAAATACCTCAAATTTAATGAGTCTAAAACTAAATTATCTTCATCTTCATGCCTTTCTTCCTCCAAATTTTAATTGGTGGCAAAACTATTCATCACATCATCCTAGCATGAGCTGTCATTCTTAATATTTCTCTTTATTACCTCTTACATTAATCATGACCACTGATTTGACTTTCTCTACTTCTCAGCCACCATTCTCTGTAACATACTTCCCCCTGCCTCTTCCCTAGTTAAAAATCACCTCTCACAAGCATTAGTGACTGCCTCTATGCCTCAAATTTTCAGTACTTTCATTTCTCTAGTCTATCAACTATGCAGCAGTTTAAGTTAGAAATAGAAATTTGAGTCATTAATTCTTCACTGATTGTGTCTCTCAGAACAGAATGAAATTCTGTCTCTTCAAATGGTTTTGGGTCCCTCTGTGGGCTAGTATCTATTGCCCTACACCTCATCTCAGAATTTGCTAAGACTCAATTATCCAGAAAAAAATAAATTGCTTGTCGTCTCCTTCCAGCCTACTTATGTGACTAAAATCTTTGATTTAACTAATATCTTCTCATCACCTGAAACTAATTTTTATTATATCTTTGTCATGAACATTGTACTTGTCTCATGACCACCCCATTTCTTCAATGCTTTCTAATATTCCATCCATTCTCTATCAACAACAGAACAGACACATAAAATGATGTTCTTTTCTGTTTATCATCATGGAAATAAAGACCATAATGACACTTCACATTAGGGAGACTAGAAATCATCAAAGAAACAAAGAATATAATTGGTTAAGATGTTTCTAGTAATGTAGATTGGCATAGTCTTTATGAAAACATTACTAAAGACCCTTAAAAATATAGCTAATATGTAATCCTACTATTTTGAATGTTTATCCAAATAATATAAAATCACTAATCTGAAAAGAAATATGCATTTCATGTTCTTTGCATGAGATATTCACAATAGCCAACATAGAGAAACAGTCTAAGTACTCAATGGTAGATTAGGGGACAAAGAGAATGGAATACATATACCCAGTAAATTTCTACTTGGCTATTTTAAAAATTAACTCTTACTATTTATGAATAAGAGATGGACTTTGGGGGAGTTATGTTGAGTGAACTGTCAATAGATAGAGATCAACATTGTATAATTTCACTCATGTCTAAAAGAAAAATAACAAAGTAAAGCTAAAATAAACATTTCAACTCTGACAACAAAACAGTGGGAAGAACCAGATAGAAGAATAAGATTAGTGATGGGAGACAGTGACAGGACAATTAGTTGGGGAGTGATGGTGTGATAGAACAATTTCAAAGGTAAGTCTGTACATTGTGTCAACTATTGCTTTCTAAATTTAAAACATTTTCTGTTTGAATTTAGTGATTGTAGTCTGTGTTCTCCAGCTGGACAGACTTTGGAACTCACAAAAACATTCTGAATTATGAATACCTCCATTAATATGGGACTCAGTATGTTCTTATCCTGAGGTACTAAATCTCTTTATTTACTATATCCTTTCTCTTTCCAACTGGGTTGTTAACTCCTGGGAAGAAGTCAAAAGTTGCTTCATTCTTCTTGTTGTGTTTTTTCTCCATTAATTATTTTTCTTAACAAGAATTATTTGCCCATTGGAAACAACAGAAAGGAGAATGATCTGGAGACAGTATGGTATAAGGTGCTTGCCTTAAATGCAGCTGACCCCAGGTCATTCCCTAGCATTGAGAATAGATAGCCAATCACCACCAAGAGTGATCCCTGAGCAGAGTCAGTAGTGACTTCTGAACACAGATGTGTGTGGCACAAGAACAAGAAAAAACAAACAAGCCAGGAAAGCAAAAGAGGAAAGACCCAAGTTTCATAAAATTATTAAATATTACTTGAGAACTTAAATTTTAAAAATTAAAGTGAATCAGATTAAGGGAGTTAATTCTATGGTGATTAACGTTATTTTATTTATTTATGTATTTATTTATTTTCAAGAAATAGCAGATCCTGGGAGAAAGTAACCAGCACTTAACCCTCACATCATTTCAAAGCTACTCAACATTCTGATCTGTAGGCAGCTCAAAAGAGAGCTTTTATTTTACTTCTAAGTAAACATTAGATACCTGGGATATTTGTATTGATTTTTATTCACTATTACAAAGTGATACTCAGCTCTTCCAAGTCAAGTTCTTAGACTAAGTCTGCTTTATTTGATAAAATTTAGATCGAGCTACTTGAACAGAAACTATTATGGTAAGTGTACAAAATGTGAAGTAGGTTTGAGTGTGATAACATGCATTAAATACTTATTGTGTGACTCTCATTTTGTGTTTTATCTATCAATTTCACTTTTACTTAATCTGACATAAAAGGCACCATTATTATCCTCTCAATTTTTCAGGTGACAAATGCAAATTAAAATAACAAGAAAAGTAAACAGTGTTAGATCCAAGGTTTATACTTATGTCTGATATATTCTAGAACTATCTTTGTAAGTTTATGAAACTTTTTCTCAAAATTTTTAGGATATTTATTCTTAGGAGAGTATACTTATTATTAACTTGAGGAAATATTGCAGTTCCATATAGCATCCACATATTGATGATTATAATGTGGTTGCAAATTATTGTAGCAAAGAAAAACTAGTCCACTGCCTCTCCTTTCCTTTTTTTAAAATTTTATTTCCATTGCAAGTTTAAGTGTCTGAAAAATGGAGTGCTCACTACCAGAATGCCTTAAAAAAAAAAAGATTGTTGGGCCAGAGCAATAGCACAGCAATAGGGTGTTTGCCTTGCACTCAGCCGATCCAGGATAGACAGTAGTTCGAATCCCACCGTCCCATATGGTCCCCCAAGTCAGGAGCGATTTCTAAGCGCATAGCCAGGAGTAACCCCTGAGTGTCACCAGGTGTGGCCCAGAAATAAAAAAAAAATACAAGATTCTTATACATACAAACTCCTAGGATTAAGTACATGAAATAACATCAGATGGATTTTTTTTTGCAGAATTCATGGAACACTCACAAATCAGAATATGACCTTTAAGAAATTCATTTAAAATAGGTAAGAAGTGCATGTATTATAGAAGTTGTACATGATAATATGCTTGCCATCTAGAAACAAAGCCAATTCTCTAGTTTTTATCCATATAATTGACAATTAAAAGTCTTAACCTATACCTGGGAAGGAATCAAAAGATATTCTTACCATATAATGTCACTGGATAACCTTTATTCTATTCATGTTTAAACCCAGTTGAGGAGTATTTCTATATTTTAGAATAATTCCTACTAATTTTCTTTTCTATGACATAAATCAAAAATTAACTAATGGTCTTTTTTATCAGCAATCATTTAGCCTCATCTCATACCTTTACATTTCTGACACTCCTCAGACATGTCTATTCATACTCCTATTTCATTCTGTACATTTGTCTGTGACCTGTACATCACACAAAAATAGAACTATTGATTATGTACCATTTAATCAACCTAACAGTAATGTCCATCTTAACCAGTATAGTCATATGCTGATATAAATTTGTAAGCTGACTGAGGCACTTTCAATGACTGCTATTACAGTATTTTTCTCCCTCATGACATTGGTCCTGACCTCTTACAATTCCTTCTACAATAAAGAAACAAACTAATTTTTCTATATTTAAGTGATGAGATTCAGGGCCAAATATAATCGGAGCTCAAAAATATAATATTATCAGTATAATCCAAATATTAGAGAAAATAAAGATTTCTCTATCACCTAGATTTTTTTTTATCATGCTTTGAAATAAAAAAAAAGTAAAAAATTTATCCTAAAATACTGTGAGAAAAAGATAATAGGAATATTCAAGATTAGCACCTGCTTATCTTCCTGTTTGGTTTCAAAATGGGCTGCCATTTTGAGGCAATGAGGCTGAAGTGTATGTAGTGATGGCTTTTCTCAAAATTACATCAACCTGGCTTATTTCACATTGATAAATTCAGACACACAGATGGCATTTCACAAATTCTATGAACTGATGTTCACTATATATCAAAGATGCCAAAATTATTGCTCTGGCCACTAATATTTCTTATTTGACACAATTTCAGCCTTGAAACTGATCTCCTGTTCTCCCCTTTAGTACCTTGTTCTTGAGAGAAACATTGGCATATGCCAACTCATAGCTCTCCTCTGCTCCACTTTCCCCTGCATTCCCCTTTCAGTAGGCATAAGAGCCATTGAATGCTTCTCCCAACCACTTGTACTTTCTTGTGTATGTAGTCTCAAATCTTGTTCTTTTCTCTCTCTCTCTTTCAATTTCTCTCACATTCTCACATTCTTACTCTTTTCTCTCTGTCTCTGTCTCTCTGTCTCTGTCTCTCTGTCTCTATCTCTGTCTCTCTCTCTCTCTCTGTCTCTCTCTCTCTCTCTCTCTCTCTCTCTTTCTCTGTTTTCTAGACCACAGCCAACTATGCTCAGGAGTTAATAATCCTAGCTCTGCACTCTGCACTCCTGGTGGTGCTCAGGGGGAACATACAGGATGCTGGTGACGTAACCCATGTTGGCCTTGTGCAAGACAAGTGCCTTCCCTACTCTACTTCCCTACTTCTACTACTCTACTATCAATCTTTCACCTATTTCTAGACATATTAACCTCCTTACTTATACTTGGGCAGGGCAAACACACTCCCATCAGTGTTTCCCAATACTTGAGGAATTGCCACTCACCATTCCCTCTCTCTTAGATACTTTTTCTGCAACAGTATCTTCCTCACTCACTGAACTCTGCTGCTCTGGCTCAGGGTCACTGTCCAACTAAATCAGTCAAACTCCCTCAAACTTAACACTCATTTTGTTAAGCTCATCTGAGAAATATTGAATAAATCTGAATATTTTTGGCACACCAGCCTGAACTTCAGGATAACAGGGATCTATTGTCACTCACTGGAAGAGAATCTGATACATAGTACACAGTTGACAAATTATTGGCTAGATTACTTATACCTTTGTTTAAAATATTATTCACTTATGATAATAGGTCATAGGACTGGGGAGACAGTTCAGATTTCAGGGGAATATGCCTTGTTCATGGAAGGGACATGAGTTCAATTCCTGGCACTGAAGGCACTTCAATGCCTACACATTCTCCCAGTCTATAGTAACTCTGGGGACCTCACACATCATTTGGTATGAACCTGATGATGCCCAGTACCACTGGATTTTATCAATAGTGCATCAGTGGGCTTTAATGTGGTTGAAGAGCACAAAAAGATTTTTTCTGGGATATCTAAGCACTGCCTGGAAAGTCTCAAATACCCCCTTCATACCTTAGAAAGAAAACACAAAATGTTGAAAACTATAGCATACTAAAGCATACTAAAGCAAGACCCTTGAATGAAATATGCACATGGCATCACAGAATTAATGACTAAGTGTGTCCTAAGTGATATAGAGACACAAGTTAGACAACTTGTCCTGCTTAAGTCAGGACCAGTAAGAAAAATATGTCTCTCAAAATTGCTGGAAATTCTATTTCAGATTGGAAGTTTGAGAAAAGCCAGCTTCAACAGGCCACCTAATATGACCAAAAGATGCCTCCATGGTTTTCATGGATGAAAAGTTCACAGGGTAGTCTTACATGAGCTTGAGAAAAGAATTGTTAGGATGTCCTGGGATGTGGCCACTCTCTGAAGAGGAACTCAGTATGTTACACAACAGAGAGCTTTTAGTCTGGATGTTACCAGTCTCTCCCGTGTGGCTTGACTCCAAGAATGACTGTGTTCTCTCTCACCATCTAGAAACACAGAAACTGTCGGAGCCAGACGGGCTTCCACCTACCACTCAGCTGTCTCCATGGCACCTGTTTTTATAATTACTTGCTTTATACTCAGAAAATGCAAATAAACTCGACTATTAGCAGAAGCAACATAGAATGGAAATCAAACCATCGCAGAATAAAAAGCAATTAAATTCTGAGTAAACCTCTCCTGAACGGCATAAGTGACTTCATACCTTTTCATATTTGTATAGATGACCCTTGCTTTTTGCTCACTTCCATTATTGCAAATACAGATAATTGCATAGGGTACCTTTAGGTTCTTAAAAACAAGCTATAAGATTTATACATTCAGAGGTGAAATTCTTCTTTTTTTTTTTTTTGTGGTTTTTGGGTCACACCCAGCAGTGCTCAGGAGTTATTCCTGGCTTCATGCTCAGAAATTGCTCCTGGCAGGCACAGGGGACCATATGGGACGCTGGGATTCGAACCGATGACCTTCTGCATGAAAGGCAAACGCCTTACCTCCATGCTATCTCTCCAGCCCCCAGAGGTGAAATTCTATCCAGAAATGTTAGCCTTTAAGACCATGGCTTCATTACTGGTTCTACTCCCACCACCACACACACCCCATTAAGCTTCTCATATACCCACTCATATACTTTCTTAGGAGAAACTCTTCCAAGAAGCTCAAAGCTTTCTCCAAGGTTACAATTACATTGCCTTTGCAAGTAATGGCTTTGGAAGACTTTCCTACCAGTCATTCGTCATAATCAGAAAATAAGACTATTTCAGAATTCTTTACTCTTTCAAGCTTTGCATGGGAAAACATTCACTTCTGAGTGAAAATCTGAAGAAGAAAAAAAAAAAAAAAACCAACCCTGCATGCTGAAACATACTTTTATCTGAAACATAAGCCTTCTGGCAGAAACCACCAACCTCTCAAGACTGATTTTGCCTGAAGGAAAGATGTCAAGAGAAATTAGACTCTGGAATGTGCCTTCCAAAATTACAAGAACCCTGAGTTCTTACGTATTGTTACTCTCTGCCTATAGGCAAGAGAAAAACAAACTACCCACGCAAAGAGGTGGCTCTCTTTTTATTTAGCAAAAGGTCTGTCAGGGGTTTTGCTTCGGTAGCACTTCAGAGAGGTTGCAAAGCTACAAAGAAACAGCATGGCTAGACTTAGAGGCAAGAAAACTTAAAAGGCTTTCCACATGGTTTTTAAAAGAAAGTTTGTTGTACAATGTTATATACAGTGCACCAACTTTTGTGGAACAAAAAGGGATGGAAGACTGTATATTCCTCTTGTCTGTATTGGTATGAAGTAATGAACGTAACTTTTGAATAACATAAAGGAAGGAAAGGCCATAAATTTATGTTGCCTATATTGGCATGAAGTAATGAGGAGACTTTGAAAAAGCAGATTGAAGCTATTGATGAATGAAGAGAAAGGGAAATGACTTGATAAAGCCTCAGTTTTGAATAGTGAAATAGTTTTATATATTCAAAAATTCAAGACTGGAGACATAATGCAGAGGCAAAGAACTCTTTTTGTATTGTGAGGCCTCAGTTTAATCCCTGACACCATTCAAATTGTCCTGTAGGACAATATGGACTTCCTTAATGATAATTAATTTTCTAAACTTTGCAAATAAATATGATACAGCTTTCTCTTTTATATGGCAAAGTTAGGTAATACCAGTCAGTTCCCTTGCCTGGTTCTGTGAGATTAGATCACAACAATATAGTCATAAAGACCTAGTTTTAATCCTGCTGTGTGTGTGTGTGTGTGTGTGTGTGTGAGAGAGAGAGAGAGAGAGAGAGAGAGAGAGAGAAAGAGAGAGAGAGAAGGAGTGAAACTTCACAGCTCTTTATTGTATTAATAAAATTCACCCAAAATAAAATTTTTCTCTCCACCCTATTTTGGTACCACCAATCAATAAAGGAGCTAGTTAGCATTTACTGAAAGTCTACTACATTCCCAGACAGATATTTTATCACCAGAAATTAATTTTATGCTCTACTCTTTTAGATAAGAGTGAAACTGTGCATCAGGGCATTTGTATTCTAACTTGTGCTTCTGCCAACTGTGATCAAAAGGCTCTCACTTGATTCACTCTATTAGCAAGATAAGATTAGAAATTCAGTGGACTAATATTATCACTGATGAGATGGTCCCTTTCCAATGTGTGTACACTTGGGGCAGGTGTTCTATGAACAAAGCATCGAACAGAAGTTATTTATTTCATTCCTTATTCTACTATCCAGGTGAGTTAGGCTGCTGTGCTTCCTATTGTTAAAAAGGTTCTACCCGAGTTCTCTCTTTTTTTTTTTTTTTAAAAAAAAATATAATTTACTTTATTTAGAGACCATGTTTGCATAGTTGGCATAATTGAGTAGAATACATTTATTTCCAGGTAATTGGGGGTGAAATTCTCAAAAGAGAAGCAAAAAGAATAGGAAAAGAAAAGAAAAGAAAGACAAACAGAAAGAAAGATAGAATAAAAAGAGCAAGAGAGAAAGAAAAGGAGAAGAAAAAAAAGAGTTTCCTCTTCCTCAGATTCTCTAAATGAAAGCCATTTTTACTACTATTTTTTTTGGGGGGGTTGCTTTTCTAGGCCACACCTGGTGGTGCACAGGAGTTACTCCTGGCTCTGTGTTCAGATCTCTCCTAGAAGACTCGAAGGACCATAGAGATGCCAGGGACCAAACCTGGGTCTGTCCTGGGTTGACTGTGTGCAAGGCAAATACCCTAAAGCTGTACTATCACTTCGGCCCCACCATTTTTACTTCAAAAAAATTAAATAGATTCTGAAAGTATGTGTCACAACTTCTAAAAAGATTTTTTTCAGATAAAAAAATTGTCATTATTTTCTTCTTTACCCTGAGGCTTCCTAACTTTCTGTTAAATAAAAAGGGATATCCAAGGAGGACAGTGTTGATGAATCATTTCATTATTCTGGGGACTAGTTAATAAAAAGTGCAAGATAAAATCACTCCTACATAAAGTTCTTCAATAATAATGCCTTGTGTAGTCAATCAAGTAGTTGAAGCTTTAATAATGTTAGCCATGGATAAATTTTTCTTGTAGTTATATGATTAAGGCCATATCAACTAGATTACAACTAGATTATACACAAATCCTAGAAAAAATAAGGATAAATAAGACAATGAAAAATTAAAATCATTACTCATACATTTCTTCTGATAAAAATAATATGCAACAATTATGTTGGAAAAGGTAACTTTTTACGGAGCAAAATGCATGCTTGTTATATGGTTCAGCAATTTTGCTCTTAGGTAGCCATCAGAAGGAATAAATAAGATTCCTACACAAAGATTTAAAGTCAAAGTCTATAGCCTAAAAAGCTACTTAAAAGAAAAAAAAACCACTAAATTTATTTTGCACCAAGACAAGAATGAATAAACAAATTGAAGCATACTCATAAATGGAGTAGGTATGGCATTAGACTATTGTATGCATAAGGTCCTATCATTAATAGTAGCGCAAATAATATTGCCTCAATAATAAGTTTTACTTAAGTCTTTAACTATAGATACAAGTAAGTATCTAGAGGAATTTTTAAAAAATTGAGTGAAAGAAGCCATTCACAACTGAGGACTCAGAATGTATGAGTCCACTTACATGTGATCCCAGAAAAGAAAAATGAATGTACAATACTGGAGAGCACAGCAGAGACATATTTATGACAGGATTTTTTATTAAGGGACATTAGGAGTTTTATGAAGGTGATTATTTATTATACTTTTATTTTGTTCCTAATAGTATAGGAACATACAATTTTTAGGGCTTCCTGATTCCCTGCTTGAGGCTGCTAAGGAAGACCCCAGAGAACTTAACCCTATCAAGGTTTACTGGCCAGGTAGGTGGACCCAGCCCAGAAGATGGTACCATGCTCCTGCCGGGTGCTTTTAAAGAGCCTCTGCATTCTCTATTCTTGGCTTCCTGATTCACTGTTTGAGGCTGCTAAGGAAGACCTCAGTGAACTTAATCCCATCAAGGTTCACCAGCCAGGAATCAGTGAAGCAGAAAGGAGTGCAGCTGGTGGTTCAGAGATCAGTGGGGAAACAATGCAGGACAACAGCATGCATAGAGAATGAAGATGGCAGCTCTGATGACCTAGGAGCAAACAAATAGTACCAACAACATAGTAAGCCTCTCAGATATGAAGTTTAGAATAGTAATATGGAGGATGCTCTTAGAACTCAAAGAAAGTATAGATCAAGCTGAACAGAACACACAAATAGAAATTAGAAAACACCAAACTGAAATAACAGACTGAAAAACTCAGTAGATAAAATTAAAAACCCAATGGAAAGCTTCTCCAAAAGAGTAACAGCAGCTGAGGACAGAATCAGCGAGCTGGAAGATGAGATGCAGAGCAACTCCATACAGCAGAAAAGACTGGAAAAGAACCTTAAAGCAAATGAACAAACAATGAAAAAATACTCAAAGAATGTGAACAGATGAAAATAGGAGTCTTTACAAATTCAATAGAAAAAAAAAACATAAGAATCATTGGAGTCCAAGAGACCCAAGAAGAAAATCCCCAGGTAAAACCAACAGTCAAGGACAACATTACAGAGAAACTTCCATAGCTGAAGATGGCATGCAGCCAAATCCTGCATGCCTGAAGAGTACCAGCTAAAAGTGAAGTGAAGAAAAGCACCCCAAGATATATCCTAGTCAGAATGACAAATCCCACAATAGGGATAGAATGCTGAAAGCAGAAAGATCAAAAAGGGAAATTGCATTCAAAGGAGCACCTTAATATTGACAGCAGACTTGTTACAAAAAACCCTCAAGGCCAGAAGACAGTGGTGGGATATAGTGACAAAACTCAATGAAATGGATGATTCATCTAGAATACTGTACCAAGCAAGATTCACTTTCAGGTTTGAAGGAAGTACACATAGCTTCACGAATAAACAGCAGCTCAGAAACCTTACAGACTCAAAATCAGACATAAAAGAAAAACTGAAAGGTCTTCTTTAAGACAAGATATACCAAAAGATAGCACAAATTTCTATCTGACATCAAATCCCATGACAATAATCTCTTTCAACATCAATGGACTAAATACACCAGTTAAGAAACACATAGTGGCATAATGGATCAAAAAGATGAAATCTACATTCTGCTGCCTAAAAGAAACACAAATATATAGTCAGAACAAACAGACTCAAAATCAAAGGCTGGAGGAAAATCATGGAGTGGTCATACTAATACCAGATGACACAAACTTTAGACTCAGAAAAAATCTAAGGGACAAAGATAGTCATATGTACTAATTAAAGTTTATGTATGGCAGGAAGAAATAACTATTTATAATATCCAGACCTTGGAAACAACCAAGATGGCCTTCAACAGATGAATGGCTAAAGAAACTGTGGTACATATACACAATGGAATATTTTGCCACTGTCAGGAGAAATAAAGTAATGAAATTTTCCTATACATGGATGGACATGAAGACTATTATGCTGAGTGAAATAAGTCAGAAGGAGAAAGGGACACATAGAACAATCTCACTTATCTATTGGTTTTAAGAAAAATAAAAGACATTATTGTAATAATGCCCAGAGATGAGGGATGGAAGGACTGACTCATGAAATGAAGCTCACCTTAAAGAGGGGTGAGTGCAGTTAGAGAAATAATACACTAACAACTACCATGACAATGTTAGTAGTGAGAGAAGTAGAATGCCTATCTTGAATACAGGCAGGGTGTGTGAGAGGAGGGAGATGGGGGCATTGGTGATGGAAATGTTGCACTGAAGAAAGGGGGTGTTCTTTTTGTGACTAAAACCCACTACAGTCATTTTTTTAATCACAGTGTTTGAATATATTATTATAGAAAAAACTCAAGCTTAAATAAAGCCCAACACTTGTATATCCCAAATTTTATTTCACTCAGGTTGAATATTCTTACAAAACTTTAAATTATTTCAATTCAATCTCCAAAAGGAAGTGGTTGTACAAATGTGTAGTATTTCATTACCTTAATGAAAAAATACATATATCCTACTGATTGACTTTGCTAATCACAAGAGTAATATGTTTCAAATATAATAAGCAGTGAGTCATTACTTCTTACTATTTAAAATAAAGTAAGGCTTCTCTTGAGATTAAAACAAGTATTCAGATCAATAAGTGAATTAGTGACTATAAAGATCTATTGGATTACATACATATATAATTGACTAAGATGATTTTTATTAAGATCATTCATTTTGAAGTATAATATATTAAAATATGTATTGCTTAGTGATACAAAGTGAAATGTCAATCATCCTAGGGAAAAGATCTATAAAAAAATAAATAAGAACATTTTTAGAAGCCATTGAGTTGTATACTTGAAAGTGGTACAGTTTATCTCATAAAAGTTACATCACTACAAAACTGTTTCATGAAAAAAAATGTTCTTTCCAGAGCAAGTCCTGTCCCACAAAGAGCAAAAGACGTTGATTCAAAAGTTAAGTTGTTGGATCTGGAGAGATTACAGTAGGCAGAACACTTGCCTTGCATATGGTCAACTTTGATTTTTTCTTTTTTTCTTTCTTTTTTTTTTCTATTTTGGTTTTTGGTCACACCCAGCAGCGCTCAGCGCTCAGTACTCCTGGCTCTATGCTCAGAAATTGCTCCTGGCAGCTCAGGGGACCATATGGGATCCCAGGATTGAAACCACCGTCCTTCTGCATGCAAGGAAAACACCTTGCCTCCATGCCATCTCTCTGGCCCCAGATAGGGTCAATTTTGGTTTGATCATCAGCACTTCAGATGGACAACCAAAGCCCAACCAGAAATGATCTCTGAGTGCAGACCTATGAGTAAGCTGTGAGGACTGGGGGTATGTCTCCAGCTCACTAAAAGATAAAGATCTTTTTTAATATGTTATTTTTTTAAACAAAGGATAAAATGACGATACATTGTGTAAAATTCTAATTATGTGTGGGAAGTGACAGGTAATGAATACACTTAATTTTATTATTTTCCTTTCCAATTATTCTTATGCGAAAAATGTAAATAATATCTTCAAATAAGTCTTCCTTTTTGAATTGATAGCCTAATGTGAATTTTAGAATATCCTCAATGCTTTTTTCTTGTAGTAGAAATTAGTTTTGTGGAAATATGTACCATTCTTCTTTATTAAAGTGAAACATAGAAAAATATTGATTCTATAGGAAACAATAAACATTTCCTTAGAAACTACAGTAGTCCTAATTATTATATTCTCTTTTGATTGTTTTTTGATTTATCAGAATTATTTAAAATATTTCATCTTCCATGTTTTTTAAGAGAGGTTGATTGAACCACTTTGACTAAGGTAAATTAACATAAAATTGATCTTATTAGCTTTATCATTCTAAGTTATGCATTGATCTAAAACTACGTTATAGGACTGCCTAATAAGGAGTGTGTTTCATTTGGTTTTCTCATCTCAATATCATATTTGGGCATGATGGTGCTACATTACTGTTAAAATAGCATATTTACTGATTTTGTTTTTAGTTGGTTTTAAATTCTATCAGAAGAAACTATCAAAAATTCTCTGAAATTTTGGGGCTGGGAAGGTGGCGCTACAGGTAAGGTGTCTGCCTTTGAAGCGCTAGCGTAGGACGAACCACGGTTCGATCCCCCGGCGTCCCATATGGTCCCCCCAAGCCAGGAGCGACTTCTGAGCGCATAGCCAGGAGTAACCCCTGAGCATCAAAGGGGTGTGGCCCAAAAACCAAAAAAAAAAAAATTCTCTGAAATTTTAATGCATATTTAGCCATTGGGCCAGTGCAGATTGTAAGTACATGAGAAAATAATAGTGTGACCAAGAATTAAATTTGACATTATATTAATTTTAATGAATTTAAGTTTAAACATTCACAATGTAGCTAGTGGCTACATTTTAGTCAGCACAAATCTAGAAGAATTTATGACTTAGTTTTTCTCATTGTTTTCTATTAATTCAATAGTAGACTTAGGACTCTATTTCTTTTTTTTTTTTTTTACAAAATCTTCTGCCATTTATTAATGACTTCATTGGAGATACAATAATTTTCCCAAATGTGCTTGCTACTATACTTTTTTCTTCTTCTTTTTTTTATCTTCTCCTTTTTTCTTTTTTTTTTTAATTTTTATTTTTAATTATGAGAACAAGGATGCAAAGAAAGAGGACAAGGTAAAGTTACAGTGGAAGGACAATCACCCATAACATAATTCTCAGAAGTCCCTTTGCTGATATCTTAACTTTGAAATTTCAGCCAAAGAACATTAAGATAAATAAGACAGAATCCATGTACAATTACTTTGTCCCTCAAGTCCCCAGATTGTAACACATTATAATATTTCTTAACAGCACACAAGGCAATCTAAAGCCATAAAACTTACGTAACTCCTTAAACATTACAGGCATAGTATTTTCTTACATTTCCATATACATGCATATTAGTTTAAGTTAACCTCAAATTTTAAGTGAGTTATTTTTAAGGATTAGAGTCAAAGGAACACAGTAAAAATGGTGTTAGAGTAGCAATTGTTGTTTGCATAGGCCCACCAAAATATGAGGGACATGGAAAGAAATAACCTTGGCCTAAATACAAAGAGACCCGACCCCTGAAGTTTCCTGGCACAAGACCAACGCTAGGCTCCAGGCAAGCTAGATCGTCCAATCCAAGACATTGTCTGTAGTGCCAACACACTTTTATTTTTCACACAGTCTCTGTTGTTGGTATCATATTTCTGTATTAAAGATCCTGGAATCTGCATATCCTACATTGAAGTCAGGATGTGGAGCGTCCTCTCATTTCACCTCACAATCAAAGGGCAATGCAGGGAGCCCTGTCCTGTAAGCAAGTCGTTGTTGTTAAGTCTTCTCAGTGTTAAGGGAAGTCTCTTTTGAGCAGGTCGATGTCTGAGCAGTGTAGGGTCTTCCGTGGTAGAGAATTGCTTCCAGGTGATGTTATAGACCAGCCTGGATGTTTTGTGGATGGCTTCCCTGGTTCAGGAGAGAATGGAAAATGCCCTTTCTTCTGAGGTCTGTGCCAGGTTGTTATGTCAATGTTCAGGGTGTAAGGTCCCTTTGCACTACAAGATTTGTGTGTTCCAATCTCTATTAGATAGGATCTTATTTGTATGTATAGTATTTTCCCATTTTAATGTGCCTATGCAAATAAGAAGCAATGCCGCGTGGTGTTATTGTCGCATATGGGGGCCATAAGAACAATTCCAATGATTCCCATGATATGGTTCAATCATAAGCATTAAATTGGGGGACTCTTTCACCAAAATTCCTCATTAAACAGCTCAAAAAGAGAAGATATGAAGTGGTTAGAATCGTCAATGTATAAGACAACATTTAGTAAGAATTATAGCTGTCAGAGAAGAAACACAAAATATTCTAAAGAAATATGTGTCCATTATATGTATCTTGAAACAGTTTGGGGTTGTCATACACAATGCACAGCTTTGGACTGTGATTAGGATTGTACACTACTGAAGTTAAAAAGAGTAATGTAGGTTAGTGACGAGGATTCTATTTCTTAACCTGTATAATTTCTTCCATTCTATATGCAAATTGTCCAGTGAAACAAATAACCTCTAATTATTTATAATCTTTAGATATTAGCCAGTTTTTAAATAGAAGTTGGTATTTTTATCCTAATAAAACTTTATTAAGTTGTCATTACGTGGAAGGGGGAGTAGGGGAGGGAAAGTTGTCATTTAGTACGTGATTTATTATATTTCCTCTAAAGCAACCATAACATCTGGTTCTTTGTTAATTAACACGAAGTCTTTCAAAATGTCTATTTGCCAGAGAGTAGTTACTTGAAAATCATTTTAGTAGCTTTGGAGAATATTTTCCCCTCATGGAGTTCCCTAACTCATAAAACTGCTTTTGAGAGTTCTAAGAGGGCCCTGAGAAATCACCAAATTTTATTGTTTTACTTTAGAAAAGTAAAAATAATGTTAGAAATAAATAAGTGTTTTGCAGCTTCAGCATTACTAGCTAGTTCAGAAAACAATGGTCGATTTCTTTGTTTTGGGTGGTTATTGAAGTTGTTGTCCCCATTTATACTTATTTTTTTTCTCTTCTTTTCTTTTCTTTCTTTATGTGCTATGTCATGCTTCTTTTCTCAAGACCATGGCTTTTGTGTGTGTGTGTGTGTGTGTGTGTGTGTGTGTGTGTGTGTGTGTGTGTGTGTGTGTGTGTGGTGCTTATCGTTATTGTTGGAGTCCTCACTGGATATTTGACACTTCTTTTTGTACTGGTGGAATGTTTCACCTTCTTTTACTCCTTCATCTCTCAAACCAAGGATTCCGCCCATTTTCGGCATATTAGACTTTTACCCCAGTTTATTACTTTTCTCTTCTTCAAACAAAACCACGTAACTTTAACTAGCTAGTCCTGCCTCCCAGTTAGAGGGGGAAATAAGGGAGGCACCAAGACCAAACAGGTGCAAGACTACTAAGTAGTAGGCTAGGTACAGCCTCTGAGGTGAGGGAAGAGGATATGGGAGGTAGGACGAAAACAGAGGTGTAGGGAGAACAAATTGGTGATGGGAATCCCCCCTGATTTTATGTAAATATGTATCTAAAATATTATTGTCAACAATATGTAAGCCACTATGATCAAATAAAAATTATATTTAAAATAAAAAAAAGAAAAAAGGGGTCCTGTGGGACAAATAGTAAAATAAGAAAAATGGCTCAAACTTCCTTTGACTAATTTGCATTAGTAAAATATTTATATCAATATTTTAGACATAGGTTCCTTTGAGAGGACAATCCTCAGAATTCTTCAGCATCTTTCCCAGTATGTTTTTACCCTTGGGAAAAAGATTGAACAAATCATTACAAGAAAGTATTTGTAAATACTTAAACGCTAGCATCACTGGTCATTTATGAATTCACTATAGCAATTCTGTTTGTTTCTTGATATGTATGTGAAAGCTGTCTGATAAGCCAGAATTGTTGCCTTCTCCAAAACAGTCCCAAAGTTTCTAAAAAGGGCCATCATTTCTAAAGAGCAGATTTCTGGGGATAAGCTTTTATATTCACAGAGCATAGAATAACTTCAGGCTCTATTCTTTGTAATTCAGAAGCAGAGCTACCACAGGAAAGCAGACAACTGGTCCTAGGTCTGGGGGGAGCAGGGGAGGAATATAGGACTGAATAAACTACTAAGGAGAATGTTTCTGTTTATTTGTTAGAGTATAATTGATACTCTTTTAGATCTTTATTTTTAATATACATATAAGAAACCCCCCCTTTATATTTTATTTTTGGGGCCACACCTGGCAGCATTCAGGCATTACTCCTGGCTCTGCACTCAGAGTTTGGTCCTGACAGGTTTGAGGAACCATATGGGATGCCGAGGATCGAACTCAGGTCTATCTCAGTTTGGTCATGTACAAGGCAAACTCCTCACTGCTGTGCTATCATTCCAGCCCCTCTCCCTATTCTTGAGCTATATCTAAACCTAAGAAGATTATGCTTTTGTAAACGACAAGTAAACGTTCTATCATGGTATCTGAGATTCACTGACATACGTGGGATTGACATAAGAGGATTAAAATTATACCTATTTTGACAAACATATTAACTGCATAAATCAATCAGTTGCTTGAAAAGAGGCTTTATTCACCTCACTGTGGGAGCTCATTTCTCTGGAATGTATATAGAAGCAGATAAAGAAGCTATTACCAGCTTTCTGACACCCCACCCCTCCAATGAGTCAAGAGATCACTCCCAGATGGTTAGAGATTTTAAGAAATTGTGCAAATCCTAGGAGCGATTTCACCCAAAATTGATAGCTACTGCAGGTGATATCTAGTAGGGAACACACTTTAAGATTGCTTGGTTTCTAGCCTTGGGACAGAAATGATGATTAAAAGTTCAAGATTCATTGTGCTGGAGAGAAAGCACAGCAGGTAAGATGCTTGTTTAGACACAGCCTACCAGGGCTCCAACCCTGGCAGCCCAAGTGGTCCCCTGAACACTGTCAGGAGTGATTCCTGTTTGCAGAGCCAGGAGTAATCCTGAACATTTTTTTAATAAAATAAATTAAATTAAATAATAAATAAATTAATTTTTTAAGAAAATTAATTAAATTAAATAATAAATAAATTAAATTTTTTAATAAAATAAATTAAAGTGCAAGATGTAGGAGGCGGAGGATAATGGGTAAAGCATTTGCCTAGCATATGGCTGATCTTCTATTTCTGGCACTGCCAGGAATAATTTCTTAATACAGAGTTAGGAGTAACCCCTAAGCATTGCTGGCTATGACCCCCCAAAATAAAACAACATTTAAAAATAATAATAAGCAAATAAAGTTCAAGATGTCAGAGTAAATTGTTTCCCTTGCATGAAGCAGACCTTACTTCCATTCCCAGAACCCCATAGTTTCCCTCTGCTCTGCCAGAAATAATTTTTGAGTATGGCTGGGTGTTACCCACCAAAACAATACAACCCAAAAAACAGGTTCAAGATTTAGTAAAATTACTTTCGAATTTATAATTTTTGTCCCATAGAAGAGCAAATAAGCCTTTTTTTTTCTAGAATAAACAACCCCTAAATTAGGTCTTTATTTTATTCTATTTAAATATTATTTGGTTTGAGGCCACACCAAGTGGTGATCAAGGCTTACTCCTCTCTCTGTGCTGAGGGATCACACTTAGCTGTGCTCAGAAGACCATATAGGGTACCAGAGATGAATGAACACACAGGTCAACCACATGAATGGTAAGTGACTTACCACTGTATTAAGTCTCCAGCCTAGGGCACCTTTATTTTTAAATGCCACAATTTTCTCCTCTAATACTTATTATTTTCATTGTAACTCCTCCATATGTTCATTTTATACTTTCATGAGTTTTCATTTTGAAATTGTACCATAACAAAATTATGTCATGATATAATAGCAGACTGTGAATCCTAAGACAAGTCTGGCACTTTCAAATCTGTCTCGTCATAACCTGACCAGTTGGAGCTTCAAGAACATTATCCATTAACGGTAAGTGTTGAAGCGTGCTTTATATAGTTCCTTCAAAACTACACCTTAAAGATTCTAAAACTGGAAAGTTTGAATACGGAACAGAAGCAAAATCTATAAAAAGAAGAAAATTTAACATTTAGAAAAGTAATGAAAAAAAAAAAAACCTTTGAGCAGACTTGAAATATATTTTTTCAACTGTAGTAATAATGAAAGGAATACTTTCAAGATCAAAGTTATCTTTTAAATTATTCGTGTGCCAGAAGCAATTGCTCTTTAATTGAACCATTCATTCTTCAGACAGATAACTTTTGGCACGCACATGAAATGATGCAAGATTTATATTTTTCCTGGAGCAGCAAGGCATAAAATTCTTTCTCAGAAAGCATATGTAATGCTTAGTAAGTCTTCCCACCCTTTTACTTTCTTACTGCTCTGAGTTCTTACCCATCTATGCTGCTTAAGAATAGGGAAGGAGACAGTGAGGAAGAAAGATGATGCCTGGGATGAAACCCAAGGCCTCTCACATACAAATCATATGCTCCCATTTGTCCATTTGCTTTTGTACTGAGACTAAGGTGTTATAGATCTAAAATGAAAATAGAAAGCCTGTCTAGAGTACAGGTGGGGGTAGGGTGGGGAGGAGGGAGATCTGGGACATTGGAAATGGGAATGTTACACTGGTGATGAGTGGTGTTCTTTATATTGCTGAAACCTAAACACAATCATGTATGTAATCAAGTTGTTTAAATAAAATATATATTAAAAAATTCAAACTAAAAAAAGTAAGGGGCTGGAGCGATGGCGCAAGCAGTAGGGCATTTGCCTTGCACATGCTGACCTAGGATGGACCGCGGTTCCATCCCCTGGTGTCCCATATGACCCCTAAGCCAGGAGCAATTTCTGAGTGCATAGCCAGGAATAACCCCTGAGTGTCACTTTGTTCCAAAGAAGGGTATTAGGGTCAGCTGTTAGGTTTAATAAAAGGTTATATTTACAAGTTTAAAAATAATTGTCCATATAAAAATAAAAAAATGTAAGAATAAAAACAACATTGATTAAAGCATGGGGCTTACAATAGTTATCATGTCAATGAATCACTATAGGGATCCATAATTAACTCAGTTGGTTTTCTGTTATATATAGCATTTTATATTTTTTACCTACTAAGACATTAAAATAAAGCATCGTATTTTAGTAAAATTAAACTACTTAACCTTGAGAATATGGATTTACTCACTGAACATAATATTAAAATAGGCTCTGTAGAAAATTTGCATCATAATAATTTTAAGGCAATCGTTTCTTTATTCAATTATCAAGCATATGTCTTTGTATTTTTTGTTAATAAGTTTTTTATGCAAAAGTAATGTTTATGTTTCTTAAATAGATTCACTTTAGCGACAGAAATAGAACATGAGGTAAGGCCTAGATATGATCCCCTGAGCAATAATAGGGGTCAATCTAAGTACAGATCCAAAAGTTACCCCAGAGAACCAGTAGGTATAACCCAAGCCTTACCCCCAGAACAAAAACTTTATTTATTGCATATTAAAACTGTAAATATAAAAATACTTCATTGTTATTGAGGCAATATTGTTATCACAGTGCTAATTTTTAGTTTGCACATACAAAGTTACCGGACCTCTGACATCATTAAGATGTCTCATTCCTTCACCCACTGCTCTTATGTCTGCCAATCCATCCCTTTCCTTCTCCCATTATACTTGATACCTCAGTTCCCTATTTAAAGTCAAAGGTCTGCAATTGCGAATTGTTTTGTACAAGTTCTCTACCTTTACAAACTTTGCCCAGTTAATGAACTCTGGTAAAGCTTTTTGCTATTGCTATGTATTTTTTATTTATCTTTGCATATTATGGTTATATGTTATGTGTACCTTACATGTATATATACCATGTATATAAACATGATTATGTTTTGTTGTAATATTTTGCATTGGAGGATCAAGACAAATCTATCTTACTAGAAACTATATCTTTATTTTTTCCCTTAATACTCCTTTTAAATACTAATGTTTTATATTTATATTTTAAAACCCATTATTATTACTCTTTCAATTTCATGTAATAAGAATATGCCTATTAGATATTTATTGTACTCACCCCTTGTTTAATGGTACTGTTAAAATCTTTACTGGGTTAATTCGGTCCTTACCCAGTGGTACAGAATGAGGAATCATATGCCGTGCTGGGAACTAAACCAGAATTAGCTGTGAGCAAACTCTACAGTCCCTGTATTATGTCCTTTTTATAAGACTGTTCTTGAAAAACTAACTTTGCATTTCTGAATTTTTTATCTTTCATTTTGAATAATTTTGAATGATTTATTTATAAAATTCCTAGGCATATATATTTTAAAGTTTTATCCTTTTTAGAATATTAATTAAAATCCTGTGTATTTTTAATCAAATTTGAGGAATTTAGGGGCTCTACTTCAAAAGCGTTTTTCTGCATCAATCTTTCATCCTCTTCTTTGAACAAACAATGATAAGCACAACAGAGCTATTAAAATTATCTCACAGGTCTTCAGGCTCATTCATTTTATTCTCACTTGCTTCATCTTTATCTTTGCTTTTCAAACTTGATGATTTCTGTTGGCTTATTTTCAAGTTAAATGACTTCTACCACTGTTGTTCCCACTATTGTCACTGAGTACCTTCAATTTTTAATTTTTCTTTGTAAAAGACATATTTATAAAAGATATAATTTTTTCTGTTAACTTTTATAGTTCATATATTCATTAATGAGAATTTAGTAACTTCTATTTCATTTTTATGCATTTATTGCTGAGAACTTTTTTCTTTCTGCATTCATTTTAAAAGAAATTATCTTTCCATGCTTGTTGAAGCATGATTAAAACAGCGACTGTAGGTTTTTTACTGTTTGACATGAAAAAACGGCAGATATCTTAGGCCTTCTCTCTGCTGATCTGAGGCCTGGGATTTTGATCCTCTCTCCCATTGTTCCCTGAGGGCTTTTTCTTCAGAGGTGAGCAGTCCCGCCCACAAAAGGTGGAGCCAAAGGAGCACGGCATTTCTGATTCATTTTACTGTGGCTTGCACCTTCTAGCCAATGAACACAACCACAACACGTAGAAAAATCCACAAACAGGTGTGACAATGGGGAAACAGCAGCAGGCCAACACCAGGCATAGAGAATGAAGATGGCAACTCTGATGACCTGAAAACTGCCAACCACCTACTCTCTCACATATGGAGCTTAGAGAAAAGTATGGAGGATGTTCGTAGAACTCAAAGAAAGGATAGATAGAGCTGAATGGAACACAAACAAAAATCAAGAAGATATGAAGATAGAAATAAAAAAATAACTCCAAACTGAAATAATAGGTCTGAAAAACTCAGTAGATGAAATGAAAACCTCAATGGAAAGCCCTTCCAACAGGGTAATAACAGCTGAGGATAGAATCAGTGAGCTGAAATATGAGATGTATAACAACTCCATACAACAGAAGAGATTGGGAAAAAGCCTTAAAGCAAATGATCAGACAATAAAAAATTACTCAAAGAATGTGAAAAAATGAAAATAAAAGTCTTAGTTAAGCTCAACAGAAACAACATAAAAATTATTGGAGTTCCAGAGAACCAGGAACAAAATCCCCAGAAAGAATCAGCAGTCAAGGATATCATTGCAGAGAAACTCCCAGAGCTAAAGACGACATGCAACCAAATCCTTTATGCCCAAATAGTACCAGCTAAAAGATACCCAAAGAAAAGCACCCCAAGACACATCCTAGTCACAATGATGAATCCCACAGATAAGGATAGAATACTAAAATCAGGAAGATCAAAAAGGCAAATTACATTTAGAGGAGCATCCCTAAGATTTACAGCAGACCTGTAACAAGAAACCCTCAAAGAAGGCAGTGGTGGGACATAGTGACAAAACTCAACAAAATGAGTGCTTTACCTAGAATACTGCATGAAACAAGACACACTTTCAGGTTTGAAAAAAGTATACACAGCTTCATGGATAAACAACAGATCAGAAACTTTACAGACTCATAAACAGCCTTAAAAGAAACACTGAAAGATCTACTTTAAGACACGACCAACCAACAGACACACCAAACTTCTACACAGAGATGGCACTAAATACCATGACAATCTCTCTCAGTGTCAATGGACTAAATGCGCAAATTAAGAAACACTGAGTGCCTAAATGAATTGCAATCATGGTGCTTAAATAAAGATTTTATAAAATAAAAAAAAAAGAAAATATAGGCAAAGCACTCCAAGATTTGGACTTCAGGACATCTTTAATGATCTGATATAACTGGCAAAGGCAACAAAATAAACAAACAGGATTACATCAAAATAAGAGCTTTTGCTCTTAAATTTTGCAAAAGAAACTCGGGCTAAAATAAAAAACCAGCTAACTTATTAGGAATTAAATAAATAAATAAATAAATAAACAGCAGCTTTATGTCTTTGATAATTGTGTGTTTCCTTGAGTTTTCATTATCTCTTCCTTTTAGGTTTATTCGGTTTCTCCTTATTTTTGTTCAATAATTCTGAATACCATTTGTCCATTTTAAATGTTAAAACTATAAATATCAGGTAACTGTTCATATCTCTTGTAAATGTGACTTTTTTCTTAGGATTGTTGTTTGTAAAAGAGTATTATCACTTATATTATTTTACATATAAATATATATTTTTTTTTTAATTTTTTTTTATTTAAACACCTTGATTACATACATGATTGTGTTTGGGTTTCAGTCATAAAAGGAACACCACCCATCACCAGTGCAACATTCCCATCACCCAAGTCCCAAATCACCCTCCTCCCCACCCAACCCCCGCCTGTACCCTAAACAGGCTCTACATTTCCCTCATACATTCTCAATATTAGGACAGTTCAAAATGTAGTTATTTCTCTAACTAAACTCATCACTCTTTGTGGTGAGCTTCCTGAGGTGAGCTGGAACTTCCAGCTCTTTTCTCTTTTGTGTCTGAAAATTATTATTACAAGGGTGTCTTTCATTTTTCTTAAAACCCATAGATGAGTGAGACCATTCTGCGTTTTTCTCTCTCTCTCTGACTTATTTCACTCAGCATAATAGATTCCATGTACATCCATGTATAGGAAAATTTCATGACTTCATCTCTCCTGACAGCTGCATAATATTCCATTGTGTATATGTACCACAGTTTCTTTAGCCATTCATCTGTTGAAGGGCATCTTGGTTGTTTCCAGAGTCTTGCTATGGTAAATAGAGCTGCAATGAATATAGGTGTAAGGAAGGGGTTTTTGTATTGTATTTTTGTGTTCCTAGGGTATATTCCTAGGAGTGGTATAGCTGGATCGTATGGGAGCTCGATTTCCAGTTTTTGGAGGAATCTCCATATCGCTTTCCATAAAGGTTGAACTAGACAGCATTCCCACCAGCAGTGGATAAGAGTTCCTTTCTCTCCACATCCCCGCCAACACTGTTTATTCTCATTCTTTGTGATGTGTGCCATTCTCTGGGGTGTGAGGTGGTATCTCATCGTTGTTTTGATTTGCATCTCCCTGATGATTAGTGATGTGGAACATTTTTTCATGTGTCTTTTGGCCATGCGTATTTCTTCTTTGTCAAAGTGTCTGTTCATTTCTTCTCCCCATTTTTTGATGGGGTTAGATGTTTTTTTCTTGTAAAGTTCTGTCAGTGCCTTGTATATTTTGGAGATTAGCCCCTTATCTGATGGGTATTGGGTGAATAGTTTCTCCCACTCAGTGGGTGGCTCTTGTATCCTGGGCACTATTTCCTTTGAGGTGCAGAAGCTTCTCAGCTTAATATATTCCCATCTGTTAATCTCTGCTTTCACTTGCTTGGAGAGTGCAGTTTCCTCCTTGAAGATGCCTGTAATGTCCTGTAGTGTTTTGCCTATGTGCTGTTCTATATATCTTATGGTTTTGGGGCTGATATCGAGGTCTTTAATCCATTTGGATTTTACCTTTGTACATGATGTTAGCTGGGGGTCTAAGTTTAATTTTTTGCAAGTGGCTATCCAATTGTGCCAACACCACTTGTTGAAGAGGCTTTCTCTGCTCCATTTAGGATTTCCTGCTCCTTTATCAAAAATTAGATGGTTGTATCTCTGGGGAACATTTTCTGAGTATTCAAGCCTATTCCACTGATCTGAGGACCTATCCTTATTCCAATACCATGCTGTTTTGATAACTGTTGCTTTGTAGTACAGTTTAAAGTTGGGAAAAGTAATTCCTCCCATATTCTTTTTCCCAATGATTGCTTTAGCTATTCGAGGGTGTTTATTGTTCCAAATGAATTTCAAAAGTGTCTGATCCACTTCTTTGAAGAATGTCATGGGTATCTTTAGAGGGATGGCATTAAATCTGTATAATGCCTTGGGGAGTATTGACATTTTGATGATGTTAATCCTGCCAATCCATGAGCAGGGTATGTGTTTCCATTTCCGTGTGTCCTCTCTTATTTCTTGGAGCAGAGTTTTATAGTTTTCTTTGTATAGGTCCTTCACATATTTAGTCAAGTTGATTCCAAGATATTTGAGTTTGTGTGGTACTATTGTGAATGGGGTTGTTTTCTTAATGTCCATTTCTTCTTTATTACTGTTGGTGTATAGAAAGGCCATTGATTTTTGTGTGTTAATTTTGTAGCCTGCCACCTTGCTATATGAGTCTATTGTTTCTAGAAGCTTTTTGATAGAGTCTTTAGGGTTTTCTAAGTAGAGTATCATGTCATCTGCAAACAGTGAGAGCTTGACTTCTTCCTTTCCTATCTGGATACCCTTGATATCCTTTTCTTGCCTAATCGCTATAGCAAGTACTTCCAGTGCTATGTTGAATAGGAGTGGTGAGAGAGGACAGCCTTGTCTTGTGCCAGAATTTAGAGGGAAGGCTTTCAGTTTTTCTCCATTGAGGATAATATTTGCCACTGGCTTGTGGTAGATGGCCTTCACTATATTGAGAAAGGTTCCCTCCATTCCCATCTTGCTGAGAGTTTTGATCAAGAATGGGTGTTGGACCTTATCAAATGCTTTCTCTGCATCTATTGATATGATCATGTGGTTTTTATTTTTCTTGTTATTGATGTTGTGTATTATGTTGATAGATTTACGGATGTTAAACCAGCCTTGCATTCCTGGGATGAAACCTACTTGATCGTAGTGGATGATCTTCTTAATGAGGCATTGAATCCTATTTGCCAGGATTTTGTTGAGGATCTTTGCATCTGCATTCATCAGTGATATTGGTCTGTAATTTTCTTTTTTGGTAGCGTCTCTGTCTAGTTTAGGTATCAAGGTGATGTTGGCTTCATAAAAGCTATTTGGAAGTGTTTGTGTTTGTTCAATTTCATGAAAGAGTCTTGACAAGATTGGCAGTAGTTCCTCTTGGAAAGTTTGATAGAATTCATTAGTGAATCCATCTGGACCTGGGCTTTTGTTTTTCGGCAGACATTTGATTACTGTTTTAATTTCATCAATGGTGATGGGGGTGTTTAGATATGCTACATCCTCTTCCTTCAACCGTGGAAGATTATAAGAGTCCAAGAATTTATCCATTTCTTCCAGGTTCTCATTTTTAGTGGCGTAGAGTTTTTCAAAGTAGTTTCTGATTACCCTTTGAATCTCTGTCATATCAGTAGTGATCTCTCCTTTTTCATTCCTGATACGAGTTATCAAGTTTCTCTCTCTCTCTTTCTTTGTTAGGTTTGCCAGTGGTCTATCAATCTTGTTTATTTTTTCAAAGAACCAACTTCTGCTTTCGTTGATCTTTCGGATTGTTTTTTGAGTTTCCACTTCGTTGATTTCTGCTCTCAGCTTTGTTATTTCCTTCTGTCTTCCTGTTCTTGGGTCCTTTTGTTGAGCATTTTCTAGTTCTATTAGCTGTGTCATTAAGCTACTCAGGTAAGCTCCTTCTTCCTTCCTGATGTGTGCTTGCAAAGCTATAAATTTTCCTCTCAGTACTGCTTTTGCTGTGTCCCATAAGTTCTGAGAGTTTGTGTCTTTATTGTCATTTGTTTCCAGGAACCTTTTGATTTCCTCCTTGATTTCATCTCGGACCCACTGGTTATTGAGCATGAGGCTGTTTAACTTCCAGGTGTTAAAGTGTTTCTTCTGAGTCCCTTTGGAGTTCACAAATAATTTCAGAGCCTTGTGGTCAGCGAAGGTAGCCTGCAAAATTTCTATCCTCTTGATCTTATGGAGGTATGTTTTATGTGCCAGCATGTAGTCTATCCTGGAGAATGTCCCATGTACATTGGAGAAGAATGTGTATCCAGGTTTCTGGGGATGGAGTGTCCTATATATATCCACTAGGCCTCTTTCTTCCATTTCTCTCCTCAGGTCTAGTATATTCTTGTTGGGTTTCAGTCTGGTTGACCTGTCCAGTGTTGACAAAGCCGTGTTTAGGTCCCCCACAATTATTGTGTTGTTGTTGATATTATTTTTCAGATTTGTCAGCAGTTGTATTAAATATTTTGCTGGCCCCTCATTCGGTGCATATATGTTTAGGAGAGTGAATTCTTCCTGCTCTACGTACCCCTTGATTAATATAAAATGTCCGTCTTTGTCCCTTACAACCTTCCTGAGTATAAAGTTTGCATTATCTGATATTAGTATGGCCACTCCAGCTTTTTTATGGGTGTTGTTTGCTTGGATAACTTTTCTCCAGCCTTTTATTTTGAGTCTATGTTTGTTCTGACTATTCAGGTGCGTTTCTTGTAGGCAGCAGAAGGTTGGATTGAGTTTTTTGATCCATTTAGCCACTCTGTGTCTCTTAACTGGTGCATTTAGTCCATTGACGTTGAGAGAAAGAATTGTCCTGGGATTTAATGCCATCTTTATTTCAAAATTTGGTGTGTCTTTTGGGTAGTCTTGTCTTAGATTAGGTCTTTCAGTTTTTCTCTTAAGACTGGTTTTGTGTCTGTGAAGTTTCTGAGCTGTTTTTTGTCTGTGAAACCATGTATTCTTCCATCAAACCGGAATGTGAGTTTTGCTGGGTATAGTATTCTGGGTGAAGCATTCATTTCATTCAGTCTTGTCACAATATCCCACCACTGCTTTCTGGCATTGAGCGTTTCTGGTGACAGGTCTGCTGTAAATCTCAGGGAAGCTTGCTTAAACATGATTTCCCCTTTTGATCTTGCTGTTTTCAGAATTCTGTCTCTATCTGTGGGATTTGTCATTGTGACTAGGATGTGTCTTGGGGTGGTTTTTCTGGGGTCTCTTTTGGTTGGTACTCTTCGGGCATGCAGGATTTGATCACATATATTCTTTAGCTCTGGAAGTTTCTCTTTAATGATGTTCTTGACCATTGATTCTTCCTGGAAATTTTCTTCCTGGGTCTCTGGGACTCCAATGATTCTTAAGTTGTTTCTGTTGATCTTATCATAGACTTCTATTTTCGTCTGTTCCCATTCTTTGACTAATTTTTCCATTGTCTGCTCATTTGCTTTAAGTTTTTTGTCCAATCTCTCCTGCTGTATGGAATTGTTATGTATCTCATCTTCCACAGCACCAAGTCTATTCTCAGCTTCTGATACCCTGTCCCAGAGCTTATCCATTTTGTCATTCACTTCGTTTACTGAGTTTTTCAGGCCTGTTAGTTGACATGTTATTTCAGTTTGGAGTTTTGTCATTTCTGCCTTCATATTTTCTTGGTTCTTATTAGTGTTCTGTTCAACTCGATCCATGGTTTCTTGGAGTCTGTTGAGCACCTTCCATATTGCTAGTCTAAAGTCCTTATCTGAGAGGTTGATTAGTTGTTCAGTCATTATCTGGTCCTCAGAATTGTCATCTTCATTCTCTATGTCTGATGCTGGCCTGCGCTGTTTCCCCATTGTCACATTTGTATTGTGGGTTTTTCTACGTGTTGTAGTGGTATTCATTGTCTATATGATGTAGGCAGCACACTCCTCTGGCTCCTCCCTTTCTGGATGGGCTGACTTGCCTCTAAGGGAGGGGAGTCCTCCGTGGATGAAGCCTCACACTGGGTCAAATCTTAGGCCCGAGCATGCAACAGAGAAGACAGTCCAGAGAGACATGTTTGCTTCTGTGATATAGCGCCGTTCTTAGTGTGATTTTTCCTTCTTGTTGCAATGGAGTTCTTTCCTTAGAAAGAGTGCATGGCCGCGTAGCGAAGCGGAGCAGCCGTGCTCCTCTGAGCCTCTTTTTGCTCCACTCGCAAGAGTTTCACGCAAGAGGGCAGTAGACAGACATAGACAGGTCACACTCACAGTCTTTCACAGCTGAGCCCCACTGGGCCGGTGTACTTTCGCGGATTTTCCCCGCCTGGTGTCACACACAGGGAGCCAGCTTTTGCAAAGGATAGCCCGCCTGGTGTCACACACAGGGAGCCAGCTTTTGCAAAGGATAGCCGGTTTTTATGCTCTGAAGTCCCTCCCTGAAAATGGCGTCTGGGCGAGCGAGGTTTCTGGAGGCTCTTTTTGCCCCACTCGCAAGAGTTTCACGCAAGAGGACAGTAGACAGACATAGACAGGTCACACTCACAGTCTTTCACAGCTGAGCCCCACTGGGCTGGTGTACTTTCGCGGATTTTCCCCGCCTGGTGTCACACACAGGGAGCCCATAAATATATATTTTATAATATATTATATTATATTATCACTTATATTATTTTATGTCTTATAGACATTTTTTCTCTAATTCAGCCTATGAATACACTAGCTTTCCTTACAAGCATGTAACATTGTCCACACATATTAAATTTCAAAAAGATTTAAACTACTAAGTGCTTTTCCATACTATTGTGAAGTTATGTTTATCTCAATCTGGTGGAATTCTTAGATGCTTATTAAAATTTGTTGTCATTTCTACTTTGACAATGATCATTTTGAGGACTCAGATAATTATGCCTTTATTTCTCAGAAGATTCCACTTAAAATCTTTTCAAATTTTCACATGTGATACAGTCTTATCACTAAAGCCACATTTTAAAAGTCATATTGTAAGAAAGAGAAAAAAATGTTAAATTTAAAAATAGTACACTAAGGACCACAGCTGTAGGGCATTTGCCTTGCACACAGCTGATCTGCGTTCAATCTCTGGCATCCTATATGGTCCCCCACACCTGCCTGGAGAGATTTCTGAGTGTAGAGCCAGGAATAATCCCTGAATGCCGCTGGTTGTGACTAAAAAATGTCTCCTAAAGTAATCTATTATGAGTGACAGGTAAGGGAGGTTGAAATCAAACTCACCAGTTGTCTGGACTTATTCTTTGTGCTCAGGAATCTTTCCTCGTAGAACTTGAAAGAACTTATGGTGTCAGGAGTTGAACCAAGGTTGGCTGCAAGTAAGGCAAGCACCTCACCCAAGAGCAAGCATTTTGGCTACTACATATAATTTTGCCTATATTCAGTAAGTGGATCTTTTTACATAAATGATGCATGAACAAATATATAAATATTTTATTCCACTTTCCTTTTTTCCATGGCATTTAATAGTTACAAATAATAGTGCTGGTGAAGCTAAAAAAAAACTGTCTCTAAAATAACATAAAAATTATTTTATATTTCAAATAGGTGCTCAATTGATGATGAATATTTAAGTATTTTATCTATTTTATATCTATTCTCTACTATTTTTTCTTGAAACTGTATGCTATAAATCATGACTTCTGTTATTCAATTTTTTTATCTTTTAACATTTGTAACTATTTCCAACATCATATATTACAAGATACTGGTGGACCTTCTGAAGTCGCATGCTAGCAATGAATTCAAAGTAAGCATCAATTCTCTAGTTATTCCCAGCATGGTAATAGAATATTGGTATCATAATACCATAATATAATAACAGTGATTGTCACAAATGTTATTTTCTTATATTTAAATAAATAAATGAAGACCTAAATACAGTTAGTTAAAATTTTCAGACCTCAATGATGTAGCGTGGGAAATCTGCAAAACGTATTTTAGCATAAGCACAAGTCCTCATGACCTTAAATTCTACTTTCTGTTTTGCTTTATCCTAAACAAGGCCTTGCTTCCCAGAAGGTCCTGTACATGAAGAAATCTTAGTTTCAGTCATTTTGCCTGTGGCTGCCATCTTGGAGGATTCCAGCTCATTTGCCAGATCTGAAACTTGTCCATATCAAATCTAGAGCTCACTGCAATTCTCCATCCCCCTATTCCAATGTCTTCCAGTTTTAGAGTCTGCTTGACATAATTGCTTCAGCTACATCTAGTTTATAACATTCAGGATTGTTTTTTTTTTCTTCAAATGACTAAAGGAAAACACTGGTGAATCATCTTGCATCTATACCTCTTTGTATTCTGGTGAACAACATGGAGAAATACACACATGTACATATACATAAAGGGGATATAATTGGTTGTTTGTGTTGAGCGAGTCTAAGTCAATGGTGCATGCCAATAACATGCATGACAAGCTCTAAAGTGTTTAGGTGTCAGTCATCAACTTCCTCATCAATGAACTTACTTCTTTGACTGAAGCCTGGGGCTCATCCTGGGTGGAGAGAATTGCCATGTTCACCTGACTGAACAATCCTGTCCAGGGATATAAACCTAAAACTCTTTGAAGTTGGAAATCTCCAAACTTCCAAAGGAGTCTAGCCTCCTTGGGAAGAACAGCATCTTAATTAATTATCTTCTATCATGATATTAAAAGTTCTCAACAATTAATTCCCATCAATCACTAGTTACCTCTGAGGAGACAATCAAAATTGACCACAAATGACCAAATGAAGTTCTTAAATGGTCTTTGGAAAATTTAGGGACATGCTTTCTGCTATCTGCATGGGCAGCTGTCTTTTTCTACAATCATGTGATATAGAATTACCCCCTCTAGCATACCCAAACCCCAAAACCTAGAGAATGTAATCCTGGAATGAACTACATAGGTAGTTCAATCCTTCTTTAATTGAAAAGGTGCTTAAGGGAGTAAGTCCATAAAGTTGCCATCCTCTTTATCATCGATAATAGAAATTAAAGTTGAACCGGATATTTTTAAGGAAACTGTGCTATGTAACTTTTCTCAAACCTCTTTAAAGATTACCTCAATCTTTTTACTACTCTGTACATTTTTATCAAGGGTATTTATTCAAAGGGTTAAAAGCTCATTTCAAGGTTTAAAATTAGTATAGAATGGCTTTAAATTGCAGTACATTTACAAGAAGTCTGTATTACATTATGGCACACCAACGCAGATTATCTGGCTGCCTTTTTTACTCAGATCCTCAGTGAGATGCTACTTTTTTAAAGTGTCTTTTGAACACCCACATCTAAAGAAGTTACCATGTCATCCTTTATTATTACAGCCTATTTTAATTTTTAAGTTAGGGACTCTTAGATATATTCTGACTTAATGTAAAGTGTAATAAGTTATAATAAAAATGAAACACAATTTTAGTAACCATGTTATTTGGTGAATAATTTTGTCCATTGTCTATTTCCCTCCACAATAGGATGGAAAGCATGTAGTATGGGACAGATCTTGGGTAGTAAGCTAATTAGTCCATAGGCAGCATAGTGAAAAATCCAATGCATAATCTTCTTTCAGAGAAAATATTCTAAAATAGTAATGCTATCCTTATAGAATTTTACACTGTTTAAAGTAAAAATACAGTCACACTATATATTTCCTGAATAACTAAACTTATTTTCAACTTAAATATGTAGAAAACAGGGGCTGGAGAAATAGCACAGGGGCATTTGCTTTGCAAGCAGCCGACCCAGGGCCTAAGGTGGTTGGTTCGAATCCCGGCGTCCCTATGGTCCCTGGTGCCTGCCAAGGGCTATTCTGAGCAGATAGCCAGGAGTAACCCCTGAGCACCGCCGGGTGTGGCCCAAAAACAAACAAAAAAATATGTAGAAAAACAATAATTATTGCTTATAAAAAGAAAGTCCTTAAACATTTTATTTTCTTCACAATTAAATTTCAATGTAAGAGGAAGGAAATAAGGTGTATCAATAATACTCTGTGTCCATATCAGTGACAACTGTGTAAATGGACAATAAGAATCAAAACAGGTTTTTGAGACAACTGTTTTTCCTCAATGCATCCAGATGCATATTTAATATTGCTAAATGGTCTATTACACCCAGAGACTGTATCTCACTTATTTCAAAGCTCTTCTTTGAGCCTATAAATATAAACCTTAGAAACAAAGGCACTTTCTTTTTGGAAAAAACATAATCTATATGGGCAACTTTATATCAAATTCCAACAAAATGACTAATTTATTTTCACTGGTTCACAAACCAAAATTGACATGGGTAAGATATCTCACTGAAAACTCTGATTCTATTCTCTTTAAGCACTTTTCCTTTCCATCAGGATTTGATGTCAAAGAAATTGTGGTGACATAAAATTTCTACCCATTGTGGCTTGGGGCCAAATGGATTTTTTAAAATTCAAGTTAGCTTTACAGTTAACTTTCATAACAAATTAGGACAATTTTTATTTATTTACATTTGATTCTTTCCCATCTGCCCAACTCTAAGTATTTTCACAGACTTCCCATAAAAGTCAACCTCCAAAGTATTTGTTGCATTTTTCTCTTTCCTCCACTGGGGGAGGAAACTCAAGCATAGATGATCAAAAAAAACCAAACAAATGTAAGTTGAATTGACAGAACAAGTTATGCTGATGTTCTCCCTTAACGTCCTGGAAAAGCTCTATAGACATCATTTTTTAATCTATCTTACTAACAACCAACATCATATACAATATGTTATATTCTCTAGAAAATAAAAGTCATTGTTGAGAGTACAATTCATATAACTTAGATTCACTATTATTGTTGACTCTGTGTGTGTGTGTGTTTGTAATTGGGTATAGGTCAAGAATTAAATCCATGACCTCACACAAGTAAGATGTGACCTACCGTTGAACTGTATTACTGTATTACTAGTCCCACAAAACTTAGTTTAAATACATACACATATAAAAATAAATTTGTTAGGAATATCTTCCATAATGTTACATGGGATATTTAGATAATTGGAAGTTTACTTGCATCTCTGGGGCAACCAGACTTACTAAAATTAAGGGGGTTGACCTCAGAACAAAGCACTGTTTATACCACATGAACACATTAGTTTTAACTTTTGATTTTATTCTTGGACGTTTTTGAGAATTTTTACTTAAAAAGAAATTTTTGAGAGAAAGAAAAAATCTTATTCATACTAATATGGGTAGTTTGTTAGTACGCTAACTTAAAAATAAAGTTTAAAAATGACTTTTGCGGGGCCGGGCGGTGGCGCTGGAGGTAAGGTGCCTGCCTTGCCTGCGCTAGCCTAGGATGGACCACGGTTCGATCCCCCGGCGTCCCATATGGTCCCCCAAGAAGCCAGGAGCAACTTCTGAGCGCATAGCCAGGAGTAACCCCTGAGCGTCACAGGGTGTGGCCCAAAAACCAAAAAAAAAAAAAATGACTTTTGCTTCAGAAAATATTGAAAAGATGCCAACCTTGATATTTTTAATTTTCTAATTTTATGCATAAGCAAGTCACTGTTTACAAACAAGATTTTCCCCACCTAAGAAATATTTCTCACAATTCTGTAAATGGATGTTATCTTAATTTCTTCATGTAAAAACAGAAATATTAACATTTATACATATTCATTTGAATTTTAATGCTGCTATAAATGATCACAATCAATTGCAATTTTATTCATTTTTAAAATACATTTTGAACCTTGTTTATATAGTATATAAAGGATATTTATATAGTAAATACTCCATCAGAAAGCTTAAAATAAAAAAACATATGACAACCTTCCTTCTTTTCTCACATCTTTTGTTCAAGTTTCTCCTAAAAGTTTTTGGAGTGAAGAGTTTTAGGATAACTTTGAGTACATATATTTTCAAGTTTGATAATCAAATCAAAATTTTCAAGTTTGGTAAGCAAAGCTCAGGGCTTACTGTGCTGGGACTTACTCACAGGACCATACTGAGTGCTGGAACTCAACCCAAGATCAATAGCATAGCATAGCAAGGCAAGTGCCCTACCCACTGGACCATAGTTCTGGTTCCCTAGTTTTAAACAAACATTTAAGAATTCTTTTTAAGATGCTTGTGGCATTTTTAATACTAAAACCTTGCTTTGTAGCCTGAGTTAGCTCGCTCCTCAACTAAATCCGTTAACTCTGTTCATCTTAAATTTACCCATAAATGAACTATTAAATAAGTCAACCTGTTTTTTATTCATAAATACGTGGACCCATTACATTTTGGCAAAACATCAATTCGACAATACTTTAAATGACAGTAATCATTGAACCTACCAATTTGACTAGATTTTGAAGTTTTCAAAGGTTTTTAAAGGTCCCGGCCTTCCAAATAAAATATTCTATTGATTTATAATACTTAGAGAATTTTCCATTTACTTTTAAAGTCATTTTACTTGGGGTATTCTATTAGCAAACGACTTCTTTACCACACATACCCAGATTTATTGCTAAGCAGGTAAGGGATTCCTACATTATTTGTCTGTTATGTGCTTCTGTGTGAATTCTACTAATTTATAGTATTCCTTCAGTAGTGTCTCGTTAAGAGAATGCAAACTAGATTCTCTTCTAATGGCTTTACACCATTTACACAGCAACTGAACAGTTGGACAGCTTTCTGGAAGCCCACACTTAATGATGAGTATTCGGAATGCAGAATTAAAGGGAGCGTTAAAAGACTTCTACATTGCACAGTAGTAATGATTAAAGACAGGACAATCCTAGACAGAGCTTTGCAAACAGAAAGCAGAAAGCAAGCAGCGAGTCTGCAGCTCTGAGCAAAAAAAAAAAAAAATCTCTTTCCCAACCAAACTCTGTTGCAAACCTAGCTTCTCCTCTTACAAACCTCAGGCTCTGAAAAGGGATCCACAGCCACTCCAAAGTAGAGTTTAGGGCCCATCAGTAGTGGTTTCTATGACTGTCTTGGTGCTTTTCCTTCATGAATGAAATGTGCACATGACATGGGCTCTTTGCAGTGAGGAAGAAGGTCAAGAGACAGCACTCACACAGCCAACACATTAGACAGATGTGCCGATGTACTTACACTCTCAAATGCCTTCAGATTTCAGCCTCTGTAACTATCTAGCCCATTTCTTTACAGCACTGTTGCTTCCATCAGCTGTGGAAATTAGCATAAGATAATAGTGTAACCCAACAAGTGCTGGACAGCATTTCATAGCATCAGCTTAAGTGAACGCGAAAGGCACATTGACGGGGGGCCCAATCTGAGCTACAAAATGGGGAGCAAATACCTTTCGATGGACCAGAAAGGGGGAAGATGCTGAACTGCCTCCCACAGCTGCTGCCGCTTCTTGTGTAACAGTATAGGCTGCTCAATCCCTCCACCAGCCTGGGAAGACTGGCTGCCTATTGGCGTCTGGGCGGTCCTAGTGCCAGCTGCAGGGAGTTTGCAAGGTAATTCCTAAAATCTTTGCTTTGCAGATGTTTCTAAAGGACTTCATCCAGGGTGCTTAGTAGATGGAGGCTTGGTCAGGACTAGAGCAGGGATTGGAGATTGGGGAAAAGCAATTCGTAAGCAGGATCTGCTTCCCAATTCTAGGAAGCCAAAAAGTGTTATAGATGATGACCCTGAAAGTGTTCGAGTCAGAGGAAAACTACAATATTTTCCCTCCATGTTTAAAGAATAAAAGAAATAAGGGAGGAAGAAGTCTGGAATATTTTTAAGTTTGATATCCCATTTCTTAGCACTAGCCAAAGGTATTTGTGAGGGTGGGAGATAGAATTCAACAGGTTTGGATTTGGTCTCTCTACCTCATGGAACCCCACAAGCACAGCTAGGCGCCAAAATAAAAAATAAAAAAAAGTCAGCAGTGGACACAATTTTGTATGTCTCTAAAACCAAAAACCGAAGTCAAATGAGTATATGTGAAACGCCATAAAACGTCATATAGTGTAGCATATTTTGTTCAACAATCTCAAAGTGAGCAAAAGCAAAACCAAACATATTAGAAATCTCTAGAATCATCTTTTCTGTGAGACGCAAATATGCAAGTGCCACTTCACACAACACGAGCCTTCTTTCTCTATTTATTTACTCCGTGTTTTTTTTTCTTTTCCACATACCACTCATATTTTTGGTTTAGTTCCTAACGTATCCACGAGGAGATCTGCTTCACTTACTTTGATGAGGTAAACTGGACGATTTCTCAGCACATGGAAGATCCCCTGCAAACATTTGCGGATAGAATGAATTGACTACTGAGTGAATAATCACACTAAGAAAACAAGTACAGAGGGTTCTCTTGTACCTGTTTGAAGCCAATTAGTATAGCGCTCTGAGCAGCTGTCCTTCACTTGAGGCATAGTCCTACATAGCGTGATTGCCTGTAAAGAGCTAATCTTTTAAATTCAGAGAAAATATATGAATAAGTGTATAATCAGGCATGTATTTGTATAACATGAAAGAATTTGTATAATATTAAAAAATGAACAGAAGAAGTCTATGTGCTGCTTTTCCTAGGAACTTCTGTATATTGATAGTATCAGGATGATGTTGAGACATTGACTTTTTCTTCTAAACATGTAGAGTTTGCCTAGCAATGGGAAGGCTGTTCAGAACGGAATAGAATCTAGAACTCTATTAAGCTTTGTTGGTAGAGTAAATATATACAGGTAATAACACAGATGTTATTACTTTAGGGGTTCAGCAAGGAAGCCAGCTAACACCAAGAGGTATTTCCTTCTGGAAAATGGTGGTAGTACATTGGCAGTGCTCTGGATTTACTCCTGGCTCTGTGTTCAGGGATCACGCATGGTAGTGCTCAAGGGCCCATGTACAATGCTGGAGGTTGAACTAGTGCAAGGCGGTCCATTCACATTTAAAATTGGTCTCAGAGATGGAATCAAACAGTGACAAACTAGCCTTTGTGGCCCTCAAAGAAGAGGCAGTTTTAGTTTGTTTATTAGTTTGGCTTTTTTTTGTTTGTTTGTTTTGGCCACACCCAGTGATGCTCAGGAATTACTCCTGGCTATGTGCTCAGAAATCGCTCCTGGCTTGGGGGACTTTGTGAGATGTGGGGTATGAAAGGCAAATGCCCTACTACCGTTGCATCATCACTGCTCTAGCCCCTATAAGGGTCATTCTTTTTTGTTTGTTTGTTTGTTTTTGTTTTTGTTTTTGGGTCACACCTGGCAGCGCTCAGGGGTTACTCCTGGCTCTACACTCAGAAATTGCTCCTGGCAGGTACAGGGACCATATGGGATGCTGGGATTCAAACCACTGTCCTTCTGCATGCAAGGCAAACACCCTTCCTCCATACTATCTCTCTGGCCCCATAAGGGCCATTCTTTAAGAGTTAACATATGTGTTAGCTACCGAGGTGGTATATTTAAATTGCAGTGGCAGTCAGGTGATAAGCAGTCAGCATGCTCCTTTATTTCATACAAAGCATGAATGTCCTGCTCTGTCTATACAGTGGTATTATTATAGACTCCATACACAGCATAGAGTCTATTCTAGCAGAATGTTTGCTGCCTGTTTCCTGCTGCACTGCACAGTTGCATCTTCATTGTCGAAGCTGAGTAAACTTGTTTTA